>NC_057865.1:272969983-273197750 GCF_019393635.1 Dromiciops gliroides | reverse complement strand
TCCCCCCCCCCCCCCATTAGATTAAGAGCTCCTCAAGGGCAGGGACTTTCTTTTGCTTTTCTTTGTATTTTTGGTGCTTAGTACAGTCCTGGGTGCTCAGTAAGTGGTGTTGATTGACTGGCTGGCTATACTTTCCTGGTCTTTGTAACAGCCTTAGGAGTGAGATGTCAGGAGTCCTCTGGGGCTCTCAGGGGGAGCTTGCTGGCAGCAGAAGGAATTTCCTTCAATGGAGAAAATGACAACTGACAGGAAGGGACCTGTCATCAACTATTGTCATCAACTATAGCAGACCAGCTAGGGTCAGGGATGCTCCAACCCACAACAACAGGTCCCAGTCTAGGAGGGTAGAGTCAGGTCGCAGCAGTGGCAGGGCTGGGCAGAGGGGAGATGACATTCACCCCAATATAAGAGGGCCAAATCAGGCCCCAACAGCCTCCAGCAATCTTCTATCCTAGCATAGGGCAACATAACTCAGAGCACAGAAGGGGCAGTTGTCTCACCCTGACCCAGGGGGAAGTAGTTGACCCTGGCAGCATGGGCAGCAGGCACAGACATGGGCTGGATGATAGAGCTTTCTTGAGCAGAAGAAGGAATGGCAACATGTAGAGGATTGGTTCCCTGTGTCAGGCATTCCAGTAGGGTTAGCCTGGATGGTGGCAAAAGGGATATTTTCTATTGTATTGGAGCAGCTAGATGTCACAGAGGATAAAGCACTGGCCCTGGAGTCATGAGGATCTGAGTTCAAACCTCACCTCAGACACTCACTAACTGTATGATCCTGGGCAAGTCACTTAACCTCAATTGCCTCAAACATCTAGGGCCATCTCCCATCATATATCTTGCCACTGCACCCAGATGACTCTGGAGGAGAGAATGAGGCTGGTGACCTTGCACAGCCCTCCCTCACTTAAATCCAATTCAGTACAAGTCATGACATCTGTCATGGTCCTCTTTGAAAACAAAGGACAAACAACACAGCTTACTATAAATCCTCCACAATGACGCAAGGACAATACCCAGGGGTCTTTGCACAATTCCTCCCCAGAGAGGGCTTAGAGACCCAAGGGCTTTGTTGGAAAGTGCATTCCTTTCTGCCAACAAGTAGAAGATATCTACATAGCCCCCAAAAAAGTGTAGTGGCAGTTCCACAGAAGTTTCATAGGTTGAAGATTTTAGATCTTTCTCCCTTTTCCTCATTCAAACATATGGGGTCAGCTAGGTGGCAAAGTGGATAAAGCACTGGCCCTGGATTCAGGAAGACCTGAGTTCAAATCCAGCCTCAGACACTTGACACTTACTACCTGTGTGACCCTGGGCAAGTCACTTAACCTTCATTGCCCCACAAAACAATCAAAAAAGTATGAGGGCAGAGACTGTTTTTGCCTCTTTGTATCCTCAGTACCTAGTACATGGTGTACAGTCATTGACTGACTGACTGAGAGTCCCATTTATCCCCATGTCCCAGATGACTTAACAGTTATCTTAACCATCCCAAATAACTCCCAGATGGACATCTCCTGTCTTGTTCTCTTCTCCAAGTTTCAGGCGTGCATCTCCAAGCCCCCATAGGATGTATCCAGATGAAGGTTCCACCAGCACCTCAAACTCTACAGATCCGAAAACACACTCTATCTTTACCTTCCCTCTCAAATATTCTTCCCTCCCTGACTTCACTGTTGCTATCTCTGCAACTGTCTAAGAATGCAACATTTAGAATTCCATGGTTCCCTTTGATTTCCCCTCTCCCACCATCAATTTCAGGGTCTCCTTGATTCTCTCTGCAGAATCTCTCATATCTGTCTTCCTGTCTTTGATCCTACCATCCCTATCCTCATTACTCTCTGCTTGGACTATTTCAATAGCTTCATGGGGGTGGGGTGGGGGGGTCTGTCTGCCACCAACCATGTTTTCCTCAATCTAAAACATCCTTTGAGCCATAATCCTTTATGCATATGGACTTGGTTGGGTTACTCCTGTACTCAGAAATCTTCATTGGCTCCCAACTGCCTCTCTTAGGAAAGTGCAAACGCCACATGACATTCAGGACATTGCACATTCTGGTCCCTGCTTCCTCTCCCATCTTCCCGGAGGCTGTATCTCAAGTTATTTCCTTCCATATACTAAAGAATGACTCTATTTATGAAACTGACTTTTACAATCATAGAGACAGTATGCATTTGTTAATAGTTATGACAATTCATGCAGAAATACTTGATGATAGAGGCCTCTGGAGTACTATTTCATCAAGAATAGCAATGGACAATGAAAAGAAAATTAACTAGAGAGAAAGATTGTTAAAGGCCCTGCTCCCTTCTGTGACCTCATTTTCCTCCAGATTTGTTAAACATACTCCTTCAGGAAAAATCCTAAATTTAGAGCTGAGAGGGACCTTAGAGGGGAAAGGGAACAAGCATTTATATAGCACCTACTGTATTTCAGGCATTTTACTATACATATATTTTCTCATTTGATTCTCCTAACAACCCTGGGAGGTGGGTGTTGGTATTATCATCCCTATTTTACAGATGAGGAAACTAAGGTAAACAGAGGTTAAGTGACTTGCCCAGGGTAACAAAGCTAGTAAGTATCTGAGGCCAGATTTGAACCCAAGAAGATGAATCTTCCTGCCTCCAGGCCCAGCGCTCAATGCATCGTATTACCTAGCTACCTCAACTGAAGGAATTCTGAGGGCATAAAACCAATTGAAAGACCTTAATATCCCTTAGTATGTCCCACTATTTCCCATCAAGTCAGATATCATGTAATTATTTTCTGGCTGGTGTAAGCTGATCTGCATTCTTCCTTAAGGGTTAAAGTTAAAAGTACAAATTCAACATTGTACATTCCAAACAAGGCACTATGGAACGGTGGGAAGCAGGCTGCATTTGGAGTCAGAGGACCTTGATTCAACTCCTGGCACAAATCTTTTTACTACCCTGTGTAACATTGAATGGGTCACAAACTCTCTGGGTCTCAGGTCATCAACTGTAAAAGGGAGGAGGCAGACCTCTCAGTGCATGTTCACTTCTAAATATGTGGCCTGAGGGCCAATGGAGGATGTTGTCACTTGATAATGAGGAATTTTTGATTCAAGGAAGTCCACCCCTATTAAAATCAGCGTCCTCCATCATTAACTCACTGCTTCCCTCTCTTCTGAGATCTATTGCACTAGCTGTAAATGAAAGGGGGAGGAATGAGTTGTTACACCCTCTATTCCAGTTAGCTCAAAAGTAATGAGATTTCAGTTGATAATTATGACACTATCGTAATTAGTAGACAGGGTCCTTACAAGAATGAATATTAAACAGACATACATAAAACACATGTATGGAAATCGACTAGCCCTTCACACTTTTCCATTCAAAGTAATTTGTATTATAATAACCTGCAGCATCTGTACTGCTATGTTAAATAGTTGGCATACTCCTTCTTTCCCATTGGTATTTCTAAATCCTTGTTCCACAGCTATCACTCAATGGTCTTTCCTGTTTTGTAGTTCATGCCATCCAATAATCTTTTCTTCATTCTTATTTTTTTAACTCTTTTTTTTTGAGGGACACTGAGGGTTAAGTGACTTGCCCAGGGTCACACAGCTAGTAAATGTCAAGTGTGTGAGGCTGGATTTGAACTCAGGTCTTCCTGAATCCAGGGCTGGTGCCTTATCCACTGTGCCACCTAGCTGCCCCCCTCCATTCTTATTATAGTCAACTATCAACCTCCAGGATGTACTCCCAACATTTCTTAGTTACTTTGGCACTTGGAACATAGTTTTCCTCAACACTTTGTTCCCTTTCATTATGCTTAGAGACTTCAATGTACTTTTTGTTAACCAACAGCTCAAATACTTATTAAATACCTACTACCACATACATCCTTCCTACACTCAACCATCTACACAACTTCTCTGCCTCCTTATTCGTCTACTCCTTGCAAGGCTTCTGAGGAAGCCCAGAGAAGTAAAAATGTCTTGCCCAAAGCCTCTAGACTAGTGAGTGTCTGAACCAGGATTCAAATCCATGAACATACATACATACATACACACACATACGCATGTACATACAGTAGATTCATGGAGACATATATACATATGTGGATATCTCTATTTCTATATATAAAACACTTGATTGAAATTACTCTTTCAAAAATCACCCATAACATCAAAACACCCAACTGATGGTGCTCTTCTAAATCCTTAACCTCTCTCCATTTTCAGATTCGGTTACTCTTTTGGGAGATCCAACATGAAGAAGAGAAGGTGGTGTTAGGCATGGAGTCAGGGGTCAGATCCCACATGAGATACTCACTAACTATGACCCCAAGCCCCTGAGCTCCACTGGGTCTCTGTTTCCATGAAGGCTTCTTCTGTGTGTGTCCCTCATAGCAAACCCTGGTTCCTCTTTATTGTTGTATCTCAGGTTTAACTTAGATTTTTAGTATTTCTGAGAAACTTCAGTTCCTGACCAGGCCCAGACTTTGAATTACCCTCATTTAAATTCCTGATCTAAACCTCTTTTCCCATGTGAAGGTTTTCCCTCTGGCCCAGTAATTGCACTAATCACTGACAGGTGTTGGCTCCCTGTAGCATCTATTAACATTCTTGCCTCCTCCTTCCCTCTTGATATTCTCTCCCCTGGCTTCTATAATTCTGCCCTATCTGGATTCTCTTCCTAGGCCTCTAGCCATCTGTTCTCTGTCTCCTTTTAAGATTCCTTTTCCTCCTCCTATGTTATAAATCCCCCAAGTTTCTAATCGCGGTCTCTTTATAGTTTCTCTATATAATCCCTGCTGCTGCCATTTCTTTCTCTCTCACACTTCACTTATCACCTCTACGTGAATGACTCCTAAAACTATATCTCCAGCTTTGATCTTTCTGGGTCTTCAGGAAGCAGTGTTGTATAGCAGAAGGGACACTAACTATGGAAGAACTGTATTCAAATCCTGCCTCTAATACTTAATACCTGTAAGACCTTGGTGAATGGGAAAGGGTCAAAAACATTTATTGACGACTATCTTCCAGGCACAGTACTAAATAAATACAAATCAAAAAGGTGAGGAAGCTGGAGAAGTCTCAAAGTAGTGTAGTCAGGTGAGGAATAAAGATTGAGCCTTTATTAAGCATCTACTATGAGCATAGGAAGGAAATCAACATTTATTAAGCACCTACTATATGCCAGGCACTAAGCTAAGCAATTTACAAATACTGTCTCATTTGGTTCTCACAGCAACACAGTTGAGGAAATTGAGCAGACAGAGACTGTGACTTGCCAGCCTAGCTTACTCACCTTGGCCAAGGCGTTGAACATTGAACCTTAGTTTCCTCATCAAATGAGGGAATTGGAGAAGATAGTCACTGGGTTTCTGCCTAGCTCTAGATCTATCACTCTCAAGCTGAATTCATCACCTCCCCTGCTAAGACAAACTGCTAGCTCTTGAAGCAGTTAGATGGCACAGTGGATAGAATGCTAGACCTGGAATCCGGGAGAACTGAATTCAAATATGACCTCAGACACTTACTAGCTGTGTGACCCTGGGCAAGTCACTTTACCTCTGCCTCCCTCAGTTTCCTCAACTGTAAAATGGGCATCATAATAGCATCTACTTTGCAGGTTTGTTGTGAGATTGGAATGAGATAATATTTGTAAAATGCTTAGCACAGTGCTTGGCATATAGTAGGTGCTTAATAAATGCTTGTTTCATTCCTTCTTTCCTTTCCCCAATTCTATTAAAGTCATGACCATTCACCCAGTCACCTAAGCTCCAAATCTCAGAGCTATGCTTGACTCCTCATTTCCCACATCTAATCAGTTGCCAAACTTTCATTATTCTATTTGTGCAATGTCTTGACCCTGTTCCCTTCTTTCTACCCCCCCCCACTTTAGTTCAGGTTCTCATCACCTCCTACCTGAATTATTGCAAGAGCCTCTTAACTAACCTGCTATCTTATCTACTCTCAAATTAATCTCCCTTTATCACAATAGTGATCAGACCATTCTCCCACACAAAAACCCTATCCACTACAGACTCTTTGGATAGGAGAGCCACTCACTTTTCTATAAGGCCATTAGTTTATAATGAATAATAATAATAGTCGGTATTTATATAGCACTTTAAGGTTTGCAAAGTACTGTGTTATGTCATTTGATCTTTCTTCACAACAGCTCTATGAAATAGAGAATGCAAGTATGATTCCCATTTAGCAGATGAAGAAATGAGGGCTCAGTAATTAAATGCCTGTTCAATTTCACTAATTGACTAATAGAATCTAGGATTTGAACCTGTATCCATTACTTTGTCCATTAAACCACTAGAGCCGGACAAGCTCTTGCTCAGTTCCCAGGCTACCTTCAGGATTATGCCTCCACTTCCAGTGATATCTTACTTAATGGTAAAGTACAGTGTTTTGTAATTTTTAAATTTTATCCACATAAAAACCACTTGTGTTGGAAAGGGCAGATATCACAAGCCATATTTGAGAGAGGAGGAATCTGGGACTCCCCTACACAGTCACCGAGTGCCGATGGGCAGAGCTGGGAGGAGAAACACAGGTTTTCTCATTCACAGCCCAGGGCTCTTTCCATTATATACCTTAGTTATAAGAGCTCACATTCATATATTGCTTTAAGGTTTGCAAAGAACTTAATTTTTTTTTGCAAAGTACTTTATATATTATATTATTGAATCATCACAACAATCCAGAGAGGTAGATCCTATTGTTATAACCATTCTATAGTTGAAGAAATAGAGACTCAGAGAGACCCACAGCTAATGAATATCCCCAGTGGAATTTGAACCCAGGTATTCCTGACTAGTGCACTTAGTCTACCTCAGCACAGCTGTCTCTCCTGATACCATACTGTCTCTCTAAATTTGATCTTCCTTGAACATGACACTGGAAGACTCTGGGAATCTTGACCCCCATGCCTGGAATTCTTTTCCTCCTCATCTCTGCCTCTTGGCTTCTTTCAAGGGTTAGCTAAAGTCCTGCCTTCTGCAAGAAGCCTTCCCCAATCCTCCTAAATCTTAGTGCTTTCTGGGACAGCTAGGTGGCGCAGTGAATAAAGCACTGGCCCTGGATTCAGGAGGACCTGAGTTCAAATTTGGCCTCAGACACTTGACACATACTAGCTGTGTGACCCTGGGCAAGTCACCTAACCCTCATTGCCCTGCACAAAACAAAACTAAAAAAAAAAAAAAACCTAAAATCTTAGTGCTTTCCCTCTGACATTGCCCCCAATTTATCCTGCATATATCTTGTTTGTACCTAGTTACTTCCCTGTTGTTTCCCCATTGGACTATGAAGTCTTTGATAGGAAGTTCCAATTTTTTTTTTTTGCCTTTGTATCAGAAGTGCTTGGCATAGAGACTGGAACATAGCAGGCATTTAATAAAGACTATGATGATGATAGCTAGCATTCATATAGCATCTGCACTGCCCCAGGTACCATGCTAAATGCTTTGCAAAGATTTTCATGACTTTTGAGCCTCATAACAACCCTGGAAGGGATGTGTTATTATTATGCCCATCTTACAGTTGAGGGAACTCAGGTTAAGTGACTTGGCCCAAGGTCATACAGCTAAGGCCAAACTTGAGCTCAGGTCTTCTCAATTCCAAGCCAAGCATTCTATCTCTGCCACCTACCATACACTTATGTGTATGGACTTGGCTTGACTAAGATCCCTTCTTCTAAAACCTTCTTGTCTGTCACGGACAATTTAAATCTGTTCCTCCTCACCCCTGGCTTTCAAAATTCCAAAATTTCCCCTTTTGCCTAAATAAAAATTCCAATTCTTAGAATACTGAGCTAGGGGGCAGCTAGGGGGCGCAGTGGATAGAGCACTGGCTCTGAAATCAGGAGGACCTGAGTTCAAATCCAGCCTCAGACATTTGATACTAGCTGTGTGGCCCTGGGCAAGTCACTTAACCCTTATTGCCCCACCAAAAAAAAAAAAAAGAATACTGAGCTAGGTATTGATTTAATTAACTGCTTAGAGTAATTCATACTTGGGTGTGAGTGAAAATTTATTCCCCCTATACTCTATGTGGGTTGTTTTTTTGTTTTTTTGTGTGTGTTTTTTTTTAGTGAGGCAATTGGGGTTAAGTGACTTGCCCAGGGTCACACAGCTAGTAAGTGTTAAGTGTCAGAAGCCAGATTTGAACTCAGATACTCCTGACTCCAGGGCCAGTGCTTTATCCACTGTGCCACCTAGCTGCCCCTCTATGTGGGTTTTGAAAAGAAGTTTATTAATATAAATGAATCTCTAATGGGTGGGTATAGACTGAATAGGGAGAGGTCCCATTTTTCTTTAGGTCCTTGACCATGCCCCTCAACTAAACTTGTTTAGAGAAGCATAATAATGCAGTAGAGAATGGGCTGGACCTTAATTCAAGAAGATTTGGGTTCAAATCCTGAAGGACCCTGGGAAAAACATGTAACTCAGTTTCTCATGTACAAAATGCAGATAATGATAGTTATTACATATTGTTTATGAAGAATAGAAAAGGCTACCATTTGCTTTAGATAAGGAAGGAAAGAATTCCAGTTCAGAAATTAGCTTCTCTTCCCCTTTCTATATACTATGTATAGGCATTGCTAGCTACTAATTATGACTGTAGCCCATACTTAGAATTTGATGGTGCTATTTTACTTAAAAAGATACTCTCTGGGATGCCCATCAATTGAGGAACGGCTGAACAAGTTGTGGTATATGAATGCAATGGAATTCTATTGTGCTGAAAGAAACGATAAGCAGGCAGATTTCAGAGAAACCTGGAAGGACTTACATGAACTGATGCTGAGGGAGAGGAGCAGAACCAGGAGAACATTGTACACAGTATCAACAACATTGTGTGTTGATTAACTGTGATAGACTTGACTCTTCTCAGCAATGCAATGGTCCAAGATAGTTCCAAAGGACCCGTGATGGAAAATGCTCTCCAAATCTAGAAAAAAAGAACTGTGCAATCTGATTGCAGATTGAACCATACTATTTCTATTTTTTCTTTTTTGAGGTTTTTCCCTTTTGTTCTGATTCTTCTTTCACAGCATGACTAATGCAGAAATATATTTAATGTGATTGTACATATATAACATATATCAGATTGCTCGCTGTCTTGGGAGGGGGAGAAGGGAGGGAGGGAGAAAAATTTGAAACTAGAAATCTTATAAAAACAAATGTTGAAAACTATCTCTACATGTAACTGGAAAATAATAAAATACATTTATGAAAAAAAGACACCCTCTGTCCCCCTCATTATCTGTGGTTCCTTTTAACATAATGTAGTATCCCTGCTTATCTCTTTTAATTAAATCAATTTTAGCTTTAACTTTGTCTGAGATCACGATTGCTACCCCTGCTTTTTTTTTACAACAGCCAAAGCATAATAAATTATATTCTAGTCTTTTATTTTTTATCTATGTGTGTCTCTCATTTTTTAATGTGTTTCTTGTAAATGACATATTGTCTAGTTCTGGGTTTTGATCCATTATGCCATCCATTTCTGTTTCATGGGTGAGTTCATCCCATTCCCATTCAAATTTATAGTTGATAGTTGTATATTTCCTCTAATCCTATTTTTTCCTCACTGTTTATCCTTCTCTGTCTTTTTACCCTATTCCTCCTCAGAAATCTAATTTACTTTTGACCATTGCCTCCCTAATTTATCCTATCCCCTCGCCCTATTTCTCTGTAAGTTAAGAAGACTTTTATACCCTACTAAATGCATGTATTATTCATTCTTTAACCAAGTTCTGATTAGAACACCACCTCTCTTCCATTGTCTCCTCCCTTCCACTGTAATGGTTCTTCCTTTCTTACCTCTTTTGTATGAGATAATTTGCTCCATTTTCTCTCTCCCTATAGAATTTTGCTTTTTAGAATCATCCCATCATAATCAATTCAACCCTAAGCCTTCTATGAATACTCTTTCAAACTACCCTTGTAATGATAACATTCTTAAAATTTACAAATATCATTTTCCCAAAAAAGAAATAGTTTCACCTTATTAAATCTCCTATAATTTGTCTTTCACATCTAACTTCTTTTGTTTCTCCTGATTCTTGAAAGTCAAATTTTCTGTTTAGTTCTCACCTTTTCCTCAAGAATACCTGAAAGTCCTTTAGTTCATTAAATATCTCTCTTTTCCTTTGCAAGATTATACTTAGCTTTTCTGGGTAAATTATTCTTGGTTACAAATTCAGCTCCTTTGCTCTTTGGAATGTCATAGTCCACATCCTTTGGAATGTCATATTCTACACCCTTTGGTATAAGGTGTTAAATGTTGTGTTATCCTAACTGTAGCTCCGCAACATTTAAATTGTTTCTTTCTAGTTGCTTTGCTCTTTGGAATGTCATAGTCCACACCCTTTGGAATGTCATATTCTACACCCTTTGGTATAAGCTGTTAAATGTTGTGTTATCCTAACTGTAGCTTCGCAACATTTAAATTGTTTCTTTCTAGTTGCTTGTGATATTTTCTCTTTGATCTAGGAGCTTTGAAACTTAGTTACAATGTTCCTATGAGTTTTGATTTGGGGATTTCTTTGAGGAAGTGGTTGGTGGATTTTTTCCAAGTTCTATTTTACCTTCTAGTTCTAGAACTTCAGGACAATTTTCCTGAATAATTTCTTAAAGTATAGTGTCTAGACTCTTTTTTATTATTATTATAACTTTCAGGTACTCTGACAATTCTTATATTATCTCTCCTTGATCTGTTTTCCAGTTCAGTTATTTTTTTCTAGTCAGTTGTTTGACATTCTTTTCTCTTCTTTTTCATTCTTTTGATTTTGTTTTTTTAATTTCTTGGTATCTTATGAAGTTATTAGCTTCTCATTCCCCAAATCTAATTTTTAGTCAGTTTTCAATAATTTTTAAATTTCTTTTTTCAATTAGTTGACTGTCTTTTTATAATTTTCCTGCTTATCTTACATTACTTTTATTTCTTTTCCCAATTTTTCTTCAACCTCTTTTTTGATTTTTAAAGTCCTTTTTAAGCTCTTCTAAGAACTCTTTTTGGGCTTTGTGGCCCTTTTATATTTTCCTTTGAAGCTTAACAAATGCCTGGTTTGACTTCACTGTCTTCTTCTGAGTTTGAACCCTGATCTCCATCACTGTAGTAACCCTCTAGGGTTAGGTGTTTTTTATTTTTTTTTAATGGTCTATTTCATGGCTCTTAAATTTATGTTAGGGTGGGGCTTTGTTCTCAGATGTAAGGGGGATAATGTCCCAGGCTTCTGCTGTTTTCTGGGCTCTTTCTGGGGGCTTTTGACTTCTTGGTTCTTTCGATGTTCTATAATCCAAGGCCAGGCTTGGTTCCTGCTCCTTGAGCTTGATCATGGTCTATGAGTGACCCCGAGTACTCCTCTCTATCCCTGAGTCCCAACCAGGGACCCCAGACTGCCACCTGAAAAGCTCTTGCTCCCAGTGGTCCCTGTGGCAGCACGCATCAGCTCTTCCCTCTGCCCCAAAACTGAAACCAGGGGGTCCCCTCTCTGGTGAATGACCACAGCCAGCAGAGCCCCACCCCTCTGCTGTACACTGAGTGGACACAGCCTGGGACCACAATGGGCCTAAGCCCAGAGATCAGCCACCCAACGGGACACTTTACCTAGAGTGCAAGATCCAGAAGCTGGGGCTGCTGTCCTCACAGCTGTCTCCAGAGCTAGCTGTTTGTTGATTCTGCAGTGTCTGCCCTGAGGTATCTAAACTTCCCTGCAACAGCAGCTGGACGACCACCCCACCAGGAGGTCAGATCTTCCCTAAAGTCCTCCCAATCTGTGTTAGGCTGGACAAGTACTTTACCCCAACTTTTCATTATTTCTACTGCTCTGTAATTCATTTGGCAGTGTTAAAGTTATTTATGGGGGAATTGGGGAGAGCCAAGTAATTTTTTTCTGCCTTATTCTGCCATCTTCCCACAATTCCTCTTCTCCACCAACTCTTAAACTCAACACATCTAAAACTGAACTCACCATCTTCCTTCCTCCCCCGCCCCGCTTTCCTCTTCCAAACTTCCCCTTTACTGTGAGGGCACCTCACACTCATTTAGGTTCATATCTTAGGTGTCATCCTTTACTTCTCAGTCTCTGTACCCTCCATATCCAATTTGTGGTCATCTGATCATTTCTACATTAATAACATCTCTCATATACATCCCCTTCTCTCTTCTGACACTGCCGGTCTTCATTACTTCATATCTAGGCAATTGTAATAACAGCTAGTTGGTCTCCCTGCATTAAATATCGCCCCAATCTAGTCCATCTTCATTCAGCTGTCAAACTGATTTTCTTTAAGTACATATCTAACCGTAGCATCCCCTTCCCCCATCTAATAAACTGCAATGGTTCCCTATTACCTCTAGGATAAAATATTAAAAGCTTTATTATCTGGTCCCTTCCTATATTTCTAGTATTCTTATACCTTACTTCTGCATATGAACTCTGAGATCCACTGGCACTGCTCTCCATATTATTTCTTACACAGGACACTCCCTCTCCTGACTCAAAGCATTTTGACTGGCTATTGGGATTAAAATTGCCAATCTGCCCCAGAAAAGGGACCAAGGGATTAATAAAATCATAAAATGAGAGGAGGAGAAGGAGAAGAACTAGTTAAATGTTTCATTTTAAAGTATTTCAAAATAAATAAGAACCCCAGTAATAAACTCATTTGCTTTTTTCCCCCTCTAATAAACAGAGGAAAGCCAGTGTCATAAAGGGGGACCACCAGGATTATAATCTAAAAATTAGCTTTTGCTAATACAAACAACCTCCTCTTAGCCTCTCAAAAGTATCCTGCAAAATGTTTAGAGATTAACATTCCCCAAGCATTTTATCACTGAACAGTGAATAATTGTATTAAAAACTTTTTTTTTTCTTTTTTGAAAATTGCTTCCTTCTCTTGACTGCCAAGAGTGAGTTTGGCTGCTGGCTTAATTTTCCTCCCATGCATTGCTGACATCATCATCGCGGCCAGCTTTCCTAACTAAGGCTCTCTGGATATTAGCAGCTATTTGGGATGAAATCAAACCTCTCTAGTTAAAACCCAGCTGCCCTCCACTTGAGATTTTACAGGTAAAAGGGGAGGAATTGCCTTTTCAGTATTTGGTTTTTTTTTTTATCTAACTTCTAAGTCGTTAGCCTAGCTGTGGTTTTCTAAGTGGTAAAGCTAGCTGCATAAAAGCCATACAGTTAATCTTCAAGAGATAATCTATGGAAAACAATATTATCTCTGAAGTGTGGCCTGGAGCTGTTTTCAAAGGCTAAGGCCAGGCCAAGAAATTTTTACTTCATTCATATTTCATCTATGAATCTGATTGCAAAGTAAATTATGAAAATCAAATATTAGGGTCATCATACATTGGTTGTCAAAACAGGTAACAAATATTCTGTAGGGATTTGGGCAGTTCCTAATTTCCATATTTTTTTTCATTTTTCCTAAATATGTAAATGTAACTGGGCAGCTAGGTGGTACAGTGGATAAAGCACTGGCTCTGGATTCAGGAGGACCTGAGTTCAAATCCAGGTTCAGATGCCTGACACCTACTAGCTGTGTGACCCTGGGTAGGTCACTTAACCCTCATTCACACACAACCCCCCCCCCCCAAAAAAAGTAATGTAACTGTAAAGAGGCAGCAAGATGGTGTAGTGGATGGAGTTCTGGGTTTGGCGTCAAGAAGACCTGGGGTTCAAATCCTCTCTATGACCCTTGATAATGTGTCATCTTAGACAATCAGTTAACCTTTCTGGGCCTCAGGTTGCAGATGTATCATTCTTGTGGGGGGGGGGTCTGGGGGGACAAATAAGGGTTAAGTGACTTGCCCAGGGTCACACAGTGTCTGAGGTTGGATTTGAACTCAGGTCCTCCTGAATCCAAGGCCGGTGCTTTATCCACTGTGCCACCTAGCTGGCCCTCTAGATGTATCATTATACCCATTATACCATAAAATATTTTTTAGAAATCATAGCAAATTAAGTCCACAAAGGAACTCAATAACATTAATATACATTTAAATTATTTACTTTTCTTGATTTTTTTTAACAAGTCAGTTTTAGTTTACAACAAAACCTCCAACAGAGCCTTACCTGGATGCTATATCTGGGCTCAGTAAAAATGAGGGGGTTGGATTAGATGTTCTTTAAGAGCCATTCCAGAGATCTCAGTTTCTGATCCTAAGATTTTATCCGAAGGACATTCAAGTAATGAGGTCTTGAACTGCTCATTTAAAGAATAGGTCAATTAGGTAGCTCAGCTCATTAGAAACTGGCTAATTTATGGAGATGTTGCCTCTTTGGGACCTAGCTGATTTCTTCCCTTTTTAAAAATTAAAAACAGCACTGATTTTTAAATAATTGGTAATAATTCAGAAAATTAAAAGGTCTGTAGGGATCAATTTTGGATAGAATAACCAATAAGTATATATTTGCCAATAACATAAGACCAATCTGATAATATCAATTTAATAATGTAACTTCTGTCTTGGAAGGTAACAATGTCTTAATAAATATTTCCTATGTGATACACCATCAATGACCCAGGTCTGCAAGTTGTAGAAAAGGTGTTTCTTCACATTGTAGAGGAAATTCCTCATGCCTATGGCAACCCCTAGTCCACTAAAGATACACCAGTACTTAGGACTCTAGAATTATAGCTCTAGAACTAGAAGGAACCTCAGAAACTAGTCTAATTCCCTTATTTTATAGAGAAGGAAACTGAGGCTTAGAGAAGTAATATTAAGCTTCAGAAGTGGGAGGGCATTCCTGAGGATCATTGGTTCCAAATATATCCCACTATACCATGAAATGCTTTAAAAAAAAAATCACAGCAAGTTAATTCCACAAGGCATCTCAATTGTATTAATACACATTAAATTATTTACTTTCTATCAATACTTTAAAAAAATAAGTCAGGTTTAAGTGGCTCTAGATTCTTAAATGTTATACCAAGTAAGCCCAAGCTTATAATAGGGCTTATTGTGAGTAGGAATTGTTTCATTCTTTGTACTGTTAGCTCTGGTGGATAATACAGTATAGGTGCTTCATTTTGTGGTTGAGTCATTTCAGTCGTGTCTGACTCTTTGTGACCCCATTTGGGGTTTTCTGGGCAAAGACACTGGAGTGGTTTGCTGTTAACCTTTTCCAGCTCATTTTACAGATGAGGAACTGAGGCAAACAGGTTAAGTGACAGTCCCTGCCCTCAAGGGGCTTACAGTTCAATGGGGAGACTACATGCAAACAAATATATACAAAGCAAACTATATACAGGATGAATAGGAAATAATTAATAGCGGGAAGACACTAGAATTTAGAGGTGCTGAGGTAGGCTTCCTGTTGAAGGTGGGATTTTAGTTGGGACTTAATAGAAACCAGGGAGGTCAGTAGTTGGAGTAGAGGAAGTGTTCCAGGCATGGGGGTCAACCAGAGAAAATACCAGAAAGATGGGCTGTCTTGTTCAAGGAACAACCAGGAGGTTAGTATCACTGACTTGAAGAGAATGTGTCAGGAAATAAGGTTTAAGAAGACTGGAAAGGTAAGAGGGGGCTAGGTTGTGAAGAGCTTTGAATGCCAACAGAGCATTTTATATTTGCTCATGGAAACAATAACAAAACTCTGGAATTTATTGACATTATTGGACTTGTGTATCACTTTAGTGGCTAAATAGATGATGGATAGGGAAATGATTGAGACAGTAACAGGGAAGGTAGGAGTGGAGGACAGAAGGCTTAGGGAGAAAGATAATGAGCTTTGTTTTAGACATGTTGAGTTTAAGATGTTTCCTGCACATTCACTTTGAGATGTCTGAAAGGCAGTTGGAGATGTGAGATTGGAGGTTGCCCAAAAGAAAACTAAAACAAAAGATATCAATGGGGGCAGCTAGGTGGCACGGTGGATAAAGCACCGGCACTGGATTCAGGTGGACCTGAGTTCAAATCTGGCCTCAGACACTTGACACTTACTAGCTGTGAGACCCTGGGCAAGTCACTTAACCCTCAATGCTCTGCCCCCCCCCCAAAAAAAAAAGAAAAGAAAAGAAAGTGAAAGAGTGGGGATCACAGAGGAGACAATCTGTTGGCAAAGATGAGATGGAATGGGATCACTCAAATGAGCAAGGTAAAGAGCAAAGCCACTTCATCATGTGATACAGGGGTGAATGAGGAAAGAGTAACAGACAACAGCTAAGTGATAGGAGACAAGGAAGAGGGGAGAAGAGGGAGCTCATGGTGAATGTTCTCAATTTTTTGTCTAGCTGGTGGTGACAGGCACTGAGCATCTGAGGCTGCATTTGAACTCAGGTCTCCCTGATCCCAGGCCCAGTACTATCCACAGAACACCAGTTGTCTCCAAGGGAACGATAACTAGAGTAGAGTACAGAAGAAGATTATAATGTACTATATTATTATAATATACTATAACATAGTGTATTATATTAAATTATACTGTACTATTATGTTATATTTTACTGTTATACTATAATGTGTTGTATCATAGCATAGCATAGCATACCATACCATACCATACCTCCCTGTTGAGGAAATTTCCTCCAACAATTCAGGTTGGCACCTTCCCAGTAAAAAATAGTCTTAGAGATCATTCTCATTCTCATTAGATTATAAATTGCTTGAGGGAATGGACTGGTTTTGCTTTTCTTTGTATCCACAATTCCTGGCCCAGAGTAGGTACTTGGTAAATTCTGGTTGGCTTGCTTTGGAGAGGTACCTAAAGAACTGATGTCAAGGGTAGGATTTGAACCTAGGTTTTCTGGGCTCCAAGGACAGCTCTCTCTCCACTCTTCCACCCTGACTTTAAAATTCTACAAGGGGAGGTAGCTAGGTGGACCTGGATTCAGGAGGACCTGAGTTCAAATCCAGCCTCAGACACTTGACACGTACTAGCTGTGTGACCCTGGGCAAGTCACTTAACCCTCATTGACCTGCAATAAATAAACAAACAAATGAATGAATTAATGAATGAATGAATAAATGCTAAAAAAAAAAATTCTACAAGCTCACCCATGATGTCATTGGTCCTCTCTGAAAATGGAGGACAAACAACATTGTAAGTAACAAAATTCTACATAATGTCACTTATCATTACATTCAGTCCATCATCATAGCATGTTCAGATATTTCTGAATTCTGATTCTGTCACCCATTTGTATTAGCTATACCTCCCAGTTCTGCATCACCTGTACATTTGACGGCATGCTACCTATGCCTTCATCCAAGTCATTGATAAAATACTGAACTTCATTCAGTCAAGGAAAGACCCCTGGGGCTGTCCACTAGAGATATTATCCTGGGGTGACACAAGTCCTTTATATGACAATGCTCTGGGTCTGGGTTTTTTTTTTAATTATTATCTTTGAGCCCATTGAATTCCACTATCATTTAGCCCAGTTCTCATTTCATCTTGTCCTCAAGAACAAATATTATGCCAGGTTCTGCCAGACACTTTGCTAAAGTCTGGATGTACTATGTCTAGGGCATTCCCCTGGCCTAATAATCCTATTCGTAAAGGAAATGAAGTGAGTCTGGCATGCTAAGTGAGCGTGCCAGCTCCTGGTGATCATCACTTCCCTTTAGAAATACCCACAGACCATCCTTCTAATAGCATACTCTAGTATTTTTCCAGAAAATGATCTCAAGCTTGGTGACCTAGCGTTTGAAGACTCTCCCCTCTTCCCTTTTCTGTCTCTGTTTGTAAGGCAGGTACTTTTCTCACTCTCATGACAGTTCAGAGTTTGAGCTAGTCACCAGTCAAATCTATCAGCTCTCTCATAGGACCGAAGATTTAGAACTAGAAAGGGCCTTTGAGGCCCTGGGGTCTGTCCTCTTCATTTTACAGATGAAGAAACTGAGGTCTAGTGAAGTTAAGTGACTTACCCAGAGTCACAGAGCTAGTAAACATATGACTTAGGGATGTGAACCCATGTCTTTTTTTTATTCCAAGTACAGGGCTATATCCCTTGGAATTGCAATAGATGGGAAGAGAACAAGCATTAATTTTTTTTAATTTTATTTTATTTTTTGTGGGGCAATAAGGGTTAAGTGACTTGCCCAGGGTCACACAACTAGTAAGTGTCAAGTGTCTGAGGTCGGATTTGAACTCAGGTTCTCCTGAATCCAGGGCCGGTACTTGATCCACTGTGTCACCTAGCTTCCCCGGAGAACAAGCATTTATTAAACACTACCATGTGTCAGGCACTATGCTAAGCATATCACAAATAATACTATCTCATTTTTTTCCTTACAACAATCCTGAGAGGCAGGTGCTATTATTATCCCCATTTTATAGTTGAGGAAATTGAGGCAGATCCAAGTTAAGTGACTTGTCCAAGGTCACACAGCTAGTAAGTGTCTAGATCTGGATTTGAACTCAAGTTTCTTGACTCCCCAGGCCCAGAACTCTATCTACTGCGCTACTTATCTGCTTAAGCATTTCTCTGACTGGCTTCTTTTCTTCCACCTACAACATGGGAGGTTTTACCTTAAAAGAAGACAAAGTGAGGCAGTGGATAAAACACTGGCCCTGGATTCAGGAGGACCTGAGTTCAAATCTGGATTCAGACATTTGATACTTACTAGCTGTGTGACCCTGGGCAAGTCACTTAATCCTCATTGCCAGAAGAAGAAGAAGAAGAAGAAGAGGAAGAGGAAGAGGAAGAAGAAGCAACCTCTAGTACCAGCTTCCTTAATGTAGCTTACTTCCATACCTCCCTCCCCCAGCCAACATTGGGTAGACCCAAGACAGAGCTGCCCTGGACTGGATTGGCTCCAGCTTCCCTGATGCAGCTTCCTGGTGATCTAGGGGCTTAGAGGGGACTTTACTGGTGCCCAAGACCATGAATTTAAGCCTTTTTTTTCTTTCTCTTTATTCCTTATAAAAGGGCCCTTTAAAAAGCCCCCCTTTTCTGTCCTTTTCATTCATCTATAGCCTCAGCTTGTTCATCCTCCAGACACCAGTCTTATAGAACAGTTCCATTCTTTCATAATCATTTAAAGTTGCCCATCCCTGCTTCTGTCATCTTTCCACATCTTTTAACCAGTCAGTCAACAAGCATTTAAGCAGCACCTATCATGTGCCAGGCACTGTGCTAAGCTCTGGCCAACTAACAGAACAAGAACAAAATCAGGAACAAAAGATGAAGCCCTTTTCTTAAGGAACTCTCAGACTGATGGGGAGATGACATGCAAATAACTTTGTACAGACAAGATTTATACAGGATAAATTGAAGATAATCAACAGAGAGAAGGCACTAGCATTAAAGGGGATGGGGGAAATGCTTCTTAAGGAAACTAGGGATTTAGCTGGGACTTGAAGGAAACTGGGAGGCAGAAAGGAAGAGGGAGAATATTTGAGGTACAGGGGACAGCAAGTGAAAATGCCTACAGTTGGGTGTCCCATACAAGGAACAGCAAGATAGCCAGAGTCATTAGATCCTAGAGTCCATGGAAGGGATTAAAGTGTAAAAATATTGGAAAGATTGGAAGGGATCGGGTTACAAATGGTTTTAAGAGCCAAATAGAAGATTTTTATATTTGATCCCGGAGGTAATAGGGACCCACTGAGGTTTACTGAGTCGGGGTGGATGTGGTGATGTGATCAGACCTATGGTTAAGGAAGATCAGTTTGAGAGCTGAATGAAGGATGAATTGACATGGGGAGACACTTGAGACAGGTAGACCAATGAGTAGGCTACTGCTATAAACCAGACATGAAGTCGCAAAAGCCTACAAGAGTAGTAGCTGTGTCAGAAGAGAGAAGAGGGTGTTAAAAATCAGATTTCATATTTGATTTTCCTGAGTATTCCCACTGGTTTCTTTAAACAGCTTTTCCTTTCCCTCTTAATTGGCATAATTTGTGTTTTGATCTTCAGAATTCCGTTTATGAGGGCTTTGCATTTTTTGCCCAAAGTATTTATTGAGGGGCTGTTTAGGACAGAAAAGTGGCTGTCCCTGTAACCAATGCCCTTATTTTTTAAAGTAACAGACATTTTTATTTATAATTTTGGGTTCCAATTTTTTTTTATCCCTCCCTCCACTTCCCCATCCCTGAGCTGGTTAGCAATCAGATACAGGTTATTCATGTACAGTTATGTAAAACATTAACATATTAGTCATTTTGTATTTTTAAAAAAACTTGAATTAAAGAAAAAATGAAAGAAAGTGAAAAATAGCCTGCTTCAGTCTGTTCCATCAATATCAGATCTTTCTTTGGAGGTGGATAGTATGTTTCATCAATAGTACTTTGGGATTGTCTTGGATCATTGTACTGTTGAGAATAGTTAAGTCTTTCACAGTTCCTCATCAAACAATATTGCTGTCTCTGTTCACAGTGTTCTCTTGGTTCTTCTCTCTTCACTATGTATCACTTCATACAAGTCTTTCCAGGCCTTTCTGAAATCACCCTGATTGTCATTTCTTATAGCACACTAATATTCCATCACCATCATATACCACAGCTTGTTTAGCCATTCCCCAATTGATGGGCATTCCTTTGACTTCTAATTCTTAGCCACCACAAATGAGCTGCTATAAATATTTCTGTACAAATAAGTCTTTTTCTCTTTTTGGGGATGTCTTTGGGATATAGACCTAGCAGTGGAATTGCTGGATCAAAAGGTATGCACAGTTCTATAGCCCTTTGGGCATAGTTCCAAATTGCTCTTCAGAATGGCGGAATCTTCACAACTCCACCAACAGTGGATTAGCATCCCAGCTTTCCCACATCCCCTCCAACATCCAATATTTCCCAGTTTGTTATATTTAGGGCTTTGCATTTCTGTTGAATCATCATGAGCTAACTCTCTGCTGTAGAAATGTGTTCTTACTAAGGCATTTCAGTAGTGTCTGACCTCATTTGGGGTTTTCTTGGCAAAGATACTGGAAGTGGCTCGCCATTTCCTTCTCTAGCTCATTTGACAGATGAGGAAACCGAGGCAAACAGGGTGAAGTGACTTGCCTGGGATCACATAACTAGCAAGTGTCTAAGGCTAAATTTGAACTCATGAAGATGAGTCTTCCTGACTCCAGGTCTGGTACTCTATCCACTATACCATCTAGCTACCTGCAAAGAAATGTGGGATTCCACTAATCTTTTCTCTCAATTCCTTGCAATCTCCTCTCTGCCAAAGCTAATGTATGTGTATGTGTCAGGTTATGCCTGCCTAGCCTTTACCTCCTTATATGGAATACTTTTTCTCCCAAGGTTTCTGTCACTTCTACTTTGAGAAAAATTTCTACCTTGTAGATCAGCATTATCTCTATAGTAACAGTGCTGCCCATGACCTCTTCTATTGTTTGAAGACGGATGTTGGCATTTAGACTATGTCAATGGCATTGCCCTGATCTAATGCCCTATTCAAAAAGGAAGTAAAGTGAGCTTGGCATGACTTATTTCTGACGAACTTTGCCGGCTCTTGGTGAAGAATGCTTCCTTCTGTAAATGCCATCCTTTTAATAGTATGTGTTAGAATTTTTCCAAGAAGTGATGTCAAGCAAGCTGGTTCCAACCCACCTTTCTCAGCATATTTTGTACTATTCTGGTTCCCTCTCAAGTACTCCACATTTCAGTTAAACTAGCTCACTTTCTTCTCTTCTTGACTCCATATCTTTGTCTCTACTGTCCTGTCCATGTGTTAGCACAACCAGAAAGGCAGAGCATTTGGGCTATGAGAGAAAAAAAGGCAAAAGCTGTTTTCAGGAGCCCTAATAAGCCCCTCTCCCAATCTAAGACTCCCTATAGTCTGAATATAAGAACAGGGAGATTCTAATCCTCTAAACTAGCAGTGTCAAACTCAAATAGAAATGGGGCCACTAAGTTCTATACAAGGATCCCTGCCAGCTGTATGTCGACTTAGAAATCTATATATTAAAATTATGTTTTATTGTGTTTTTATTTATTTTGTCCAGTATTTCTCAATTGCATTTGTTTTTTGGTTTTTTTTGCGGGACAATTGGGGTTAAGTGACTTGCCCAGGGTCACACAGCTAGTGTTAAGTATCTGAGGCCAGATTTGAACTCAAGTCCTCCTGAATCCAGGGCAGGTGCTCTATCCATTGCACCACCTAGCTGCCCCACAATTGCATTTTAATTTGGTTTGGGCTGCATGTTTGACATTCTGCTCTGTGGTGATGTTTCTCCATATGAAGTGCTTTGCAAGATTTACAACACTATATAAATTCGAGTTACTGTTATTACTATTAAATTATTTTTTTGTGAGGCAATGAGGGCTAAGTGATTATGGTGATGTTTCTTAATCTATTCTTTTCTATGGCTGTAGATATAAGGAGCCAGGTGAGACCTTCCAAGGACAGAGCAGTGAATATGATTTGGGATTTGAATGGCTTTCCCTATATAATCTGTATTTACTTTTCTCTATGTTCTGCACCCTTGGGAACCATCTTGTGCTGGAGCCTGGTAGCAGCTGTAAGCAACATGGAATTAACTAGGTGGCCCAGTGGATAAAATGTGGGACTTGGAGTCAGGATGAACTAAGTTTGAATCCTGCTTCAGACACTGAATACCTGTGTGACTCTGAGCAAACCATTTATCTCTTCTCAACCTCAGTTTCCTCATCTGTAAAATGGGGGAAATAATACTATCTATGACCTGGGGCTGTTAAGAGGATAAAATGAGTTAATCTATATAAAGCGTTTTTCAAACATTGTGGTGCAGTGGATAGAGCACTGGCACAGAAGTCAGGAGGATCTGAGTTCAAATGTCACCTCAAACACTTACTAGCTATGTGACCCTGGGCAAGTCACTTAATTCCAATTACCTTAAACATCCGGGGCCATCTCCAGTCGTCTTGATAGCTATCCAGATGGCTCTGGAAGAGAAAGTGAGGTTGGTGACTTTGCACAGCTCTCCCTCATTTAAATCTAATCCACTGCAAGTCATGACATCACCCTGATGCCGTGGTCCTCTTCAGGAATGAAGAACAAACAATATAACATTTTCAAACCTTAAAGTGCCATATAAATGCTAACTGTTAATGAAAAGAACATGGACCTTGGACTCAGGAGAACTATGTTTGAATGCCCCCTCTTAACTGGATAAACCCAGGTTGAACCTTAAGCACACCTGGGTGTCACAGGTGGGATCTGAGCATAGTTTTTCTGAACTCCAGTTCCAGTGTCCACTATACTATGCCATGGTGCCTCTGATTATAAGGTGAAATTTAATCTGGATAAATGTAAAGTTCTAACAACTGTGCACATGACAGTTTTGAGAAGTGTCACATCACTTCTCTCTGACTTAACTGTTCTAAAGAACTCCCAGGGGGCAAGATTGGCTGGGGGGGGGGGAGGTAATTGCCTCCGAAATATAGATCAGGAGTTTAGAGTTTGTCTGAGGTCAATGAAAGGATAAACCACTTGCTAAGGATCACACAGACAGTAGGTGTCAGCAGTAGGATTTGAAACAAGGTCTTCCTTACTCAGAGGCTGCCTCTCCTTACTGGGACCACCCAGCACCCATCTGGTCTGCTTGACTACTCACATGGTTTAAAGGAGATAGTGGTTACTGATTTACTTCCTTCTGATGTGATAGAGAACCATCAGACCTTACTATCTGCCTTGCCTCTATACCCTGAAGGCTACTAGCACTGTCACCTGACTTATTGACAGAACCGAAGGACCCCTGAGTTTTGTCATTTGCCCTGCTACTGGAGCCTCAAGGCTTCTGGGATTTTTCATTTGCCCTTCAGCTGAATTTTCTTTTGTGTGTTTACTCCTCTAAATCAAGAGTAAGGTCCTTGAGAACAGTTATGTTCTCAGGACTTAGCTTGGCATATAATAAGCACTTAATAAATGCTTTTTCATTTTATTTATTAATTCATTCCTCTATCTACTTTGTCCTGCTGTCTTTCATAGTGTTATAGTAGGTGTTTAATAAAGTTCCATGGGATTGAAATGACTTGTTCATCAGTGAAAGAGAACCAGAGAGGCCAAATGCAGAGAAACTCATCACCAGAAAAAACATTTACTAAGTACCTACTATGTGCAAGGCACTATGCCCAGGGCAAGGCAATATAACATCTAGTCAGTCAATATATAGTCAATAAATATTTACTAAGTGCTTACTATGTTCCAGGCACTGTGCTAAGTGATAGAGATACAAATATGAAAAAAGAAAGACAGTTCCTACCCTCAAAGAGCTTACAGTCTAATGAGGAAAGTTAAAAAGGTAGGAGTGGAGGAGAAGGTACCATAATTGGGGACATGGTGGAGAAGTCAGTGACCAAAATCCCAAAGTAATATAGTCAGGTGAAAAATGAGATGCCTGAGTTGAGCTCCAATCAGGAAGGCTCATGGTGGTGATGAGGTAGAATACCAAGGTTATTGACATCTTCCATGATGTAAGGTTAACCCAGTAATGAGCTTCCTGGGGCATGGTAGAGAAGTCAGTTAGAGACATCCCAAAGTAGTACAGTCAATTGAGAAATGAGGAGGATATGAATTGGTTCTATGATTTCATTGTTGTCAGGAACTCCCATATCAGGAAACTCCCTGTCCAAATGCAGGTTTTCACCTTCTCTGCAATTATAGTCTTAGTTCCCTAGAGCAGAGAGGTTAAGTGATTTGCCCTGGGTCACACAGTCAGTATATATTAGAGGTAAGACTTTTGAACCAAGGTCTTCCCGATTCTGAGACAACTCTCTTTCCACTATTCCATGCTGACTCTCACAGAATATTAATAGATGAGTAAATACAAGATAATTTGAGAAAGAAGGAAACACTAATAACTAGTGTGATCAGAAAAAGATTCCCACAAAAAGCCTACTTTGAGCCTTGAAGGAAGCTGTGTTCTACCAGGAGGAGGAGTGAATGGCATTCCAAGGCATGACACACAACATATGCAAGGCATAGAGGTAGGAATATCAATTTCATGGGACAGCAAATAAACCAGTTTGGCTGGAAAGGTAGAGTGTATGAAGAGAAGTCACATGAATTAGAAAAACAAGCCAGACAGACTGAAAGACTTTAAATAAATGCCAAGCAGAGGAGCAATAGGTAATAGGGAGCTATTGAAGATTTTTCAGTGGTACAGTCAAATTTGTTTATTAAGGACCTTATTTTGTCAGCTGTGTGAAGGATGGACTGAAGGAGGGAAGATACCAGAAGCAGAGAAAGAAAGTAATTATCTACTAAGGTGTTGAAGGGATTGTGACACCTGTATAAGTGAAAGGAGTAACCATATTTTTGAAATCATGGATTTCTGGGAAGTTTTACAGTCAGAGAAAAAAATTCCAACCAAACTAAAAAAAACCTGATTAGATATCACAACACAGGGGGGAAAAAAACCAAACAAACCCCAAACCCAACACGATTAATCCTGCAATGAAGATTAGATTAGAAAAACCACAAAATCAAAACAAACCTTCCTTCCTTTTGCTTATTCCTTGTATCATACGGTTCTTTCTTGAGTAAAATAATAATTGACTAAGTACAGCCCTTTAGGGCTGCTGTAAAGCCACAGAATAACTAGTTGGAGTCTATCCTTCATTTATCATCAATAAAATCATCATCTAATTGCCAGACCTTTATTACAGCAATAAAAGTAGGAAGAATGGAGGTTACTTTTTCGTTTCTGTGGCTGGCAATTAGGAGACTCTTTTGATTTGTACTAGAGAAAATGTGAACAGAAAGGGAAGCTGCTGATACTATCAGGTCTCAGTCTCCTGTTTTAGACTTATCTGAATTATGATTATCCAAGACCTTTTTATAAGACGGAACTTGAAAGTTACCTGTTTTGGAAAAGGAGCTTGAAGAGCTACTTTCTGTTATGATTTCCATTTTTTTTTTAATTTAGAGAAATCAAATAGAAAGCATTGTGTTTCTTTATCAAGTCCAGGAGTATGTGTGTGTGTGTGTACACACACATCTATACATCTATAAACATACATATACAGAATACATATGTACACATGTGTGTATATACATATGCGTATGCATATATACATGCATACACACATACACATACACACGTGTGTATATGAAATTGTTCTAAAGTGAAGCTTTTTCTAAAGTGAAACCCAATACATCACACCAAGTGCCATCAGTTGGCATAGAGGTAAGAGGGCCCTGGGAGTCCTGTTCCCCCCCCCCCACCCCCGACCAAGTCCACTAATCTTGCTTCCAGTCCAACCTTCACTCAACATCTGGGGAAGCAGCTCATGCACAGAAGAGGCCAGACATTTTTGCCAACTGCCACCATGGGGTAAGAAAGCCAGCCTGGTTGAAGTCACTACCAGCACTATGTTGATCACCTTCTTCCCTTGGACCCTGATGAGGACATGCCAGGAATTTGAACCCAAGAGCCTTAGAAACAGTAATGCTTCCAGCCTAGCACCCTCAACCATCATCTTTCCCTTTGCTGGGAAGCTATCTTTATGGAGATGTAGGCTGGCAACTGCTCGTACAGATGTTGATATCCTTGGCACTGTCAAATGGTTCGATATCAGAAACTGATATAATTTTATCAATGGAAATTATATTAAAGAAGAGCCCTGACCATCTTCTTTGCCACTGAACCCTCAGAGCCATGGGACCGTTCCATCTTATTTGTAGGTGAAACTTCCATTTGTGTTCTTTCCCCCCCCCCCCCCATTAGAATAGGAATGTCTTGAGAGCAGAGGCTGCCTTACTCTTCTGTTTGTATCCCCAGTGCTTTGAGAATAGCAAACATTTAAGAAGTCCCTTCCTTCCTCCCTCCCTCCCTCCCTTCCTTCCTTCCCTCGCTCTCTCTTCCTCTTTCCCTTCCCTCCCTCCCTCCCTCCCTCCCTCCCCTCCTTCCTTCCACACGTTTTGATTCCTTTATTATATACATTTTGATTCTAGTACAAGGAGCAAGAACTCTATATCATAATTTAGCTCAGGGCCTTGTACAGTCAACAAACATTAAAATATAAACATGGGAGAGGGGCAGCCAGGTGGGGCAGTGGATAAAGCACTGGCCCTGGATTGAGGAGGACCTGAGTTCAAATCCAGCCTCAGACACTTGACACTTACTAGCTGTGTGACCCTGGGCAAGTCACTTAACCCTCATTGCCCTGCAAAACAACAATAACAACAACAAAAACACACACACACAAAACCCCCATATAATCAATGGGATACAAAGAAAGGCAAAAGACAGTCCCAGTTCTAGAAGCCCACAGTCAAATGGGGAAAACAATATGCAAATTATGTACAAACAAGATATACACAGGTTAAGTTGGAGATAATCAACGGCAGGAAGGTGATAATGTTAAGGGGGATTGTCTAAAAGTGTTTTTGCTGGGGGTAGCTTGGTGGCACAGTGGATAAAGCACCAGCCCTGAATTCAGGAGGACCCGAATTCAAATCCAGCCTCAGACACTTGATACTTACTAGGTGTGTGACCCTGGGCAAGTCACTTAACCCTCATTGCCCTGCAAAAATAAATAAATGAGTAAAAGTATTTTTTTTATTCTAATTAACTTTAGCCAACGGAAGAAGAGAATTAAGTCAGCAGTAAGCATAAATCAATATTTCATAAAGGAAGGGGGCTGGAGAAGGAAAGGAAATAATGTGTCCCTAGGACAATTGTCAAATTTCCTCTTGGTGAGACTTGGAATTTGCAATGAACCATCCATTCCAACTTCAATGACTCAGTTATTAAAGTGGGAATAATTGAGATTCCCATTGTATTTTTCACCTGGTGTTTTGTGTCGCTTAAGTATTTGCCATTGTTTGGATTTTCCTCCCTCCCAGCTTCAGCCTGCCAGGCCCTCTCCTCTGTTCTCCTGTTATCCTCTCTTTGCCAATTTAAGATTCCTTTTAACTCGATGCTTTTATCTTTGCTAGTGGGAAACCACATCAGGTCAGTTTCATGCTGTTTTTCTACTTTCACTCTGTAGTTCATTTCAGAGTTGGCTGGAATGGGGAAGGTGAGGATTGAAAAAACAGCCACCCCCTTAAAAAGGGGGAAAAACCACCTCACCCCAATATAGCACATTAAGGAACAGTAGCTGTCATTGATATTGTATCTGAGTCTCCATAAAACAAAGTGGAAAATCGAAACAGTTAGGATTTCTAAAAGCTCAGTTACCTGGATGCTCCAGGCAAAAGTCTTTAAATTTTGGTTTCATCTACATAATTATTTTCATCTCTCCTCTTTATGCTGGCTTTTTCACTAGGGAGAAGAGGATTCTAATAGGGTTATAGCTCTAGAGATGGATGGGACCACAGAAATTACCTGGTCTAACCCCTTCATTCTACAGAGGAGGAAACTGAGGCCCAGAGAGGGGAAGTTACTTGTCCAACCAAAGTCATAGTTGGAATTGGGAAGGAAGGGAGCAGGGAGTGAAGGGGAACAAATGAACCTGAAAGAGAAGGATAATTTCTTTGACTTTGCCTTGGCAGACACTACCTGATATTAATATTAGATCTCCTGCTCCTTCTGACTTCACTATTTCTATAATCATCATTAAACTATAATTATCATTAAACCTATTTCCCTTCCCACATTTGTTATAGTGGGGTTCCTTTGATACTTTCCTTTCCCTTGCTTCTACCCATAGATGGTATGGCTGTTGTTTGTTCTTTCATTCTCAGAGAGGACCATGGCATTGGGTTGATGTCATAACTTTACACTGAATCGGATTTAAATGAGGGAGAGCTGTGCAAAATCACCAACTTCACTCTCTCTTCCAGAGCCATCTGGGTCAAACGGCCCCAAATGTTTTTTATTACTTTTTCTTTCTTTCTTTCTTTCTTTCTTTCTTTCTTTCTTTCTTTCTTTCTTTCTTTCTTTCTTTCTTTCTTTCTTTCTTTTTTTTTTTGCAGGGCAATGAGGGTTAAGTGACTTGCCCAGGGCCACACAGCTAGTAAGTGTCAAATGCCTGAGGCCAGATTTGAACTCAGGTCCTCCTGAATCCAGGGCCAGTGTTTTATCCACTGTGCCACCTAGCTGCCCCCCAATTTTTTTTAAGGACAATTGGAAGTTAAGTGACTTGCCCAGGATCACACTGCTAGTAAGTGTCTGAGTTGAGATTTGAACTCAGGTCCTCCTGCCTCCAGGGCCAGCACTTAATCATCTATGCCACCTAGCTGCCCCTATAGATAGGTGTAGAATAGAAGAGGCCTTAGAGGTTATTCATCTCCCTCTTCCTCCTCCCGATTTTACCAAGGGGAAACAGGTTAAATAATTTGCTGAAGGTTGCAAATGGGAGAAGCATAGAAAGATAGAAGGGATCTTGGAGGTCATTGAATCATTTTAGAGATGAAGAATCTGAGGTGCAGAGAGGTAGTGCCTTGTTCAAGCTCACATAGTTAGTAAATGTTGGAGCTGAGAATGGAACTCAGGTCTTTCTGTCTGTAAATATCGCTCTCGCCTTTACGCCCTAGCATCCTGAGACTCATATTCAGCCCTCTTTCCACTCTACCACAAAAGACCCTGTGAATGATGCTACCTTTGTGATATCCTTCACATTAGTCCCTTCATCTCTTCTCTCTCTGTCTCCACCTCAGAAGAAGCTTAATGTCCTTTGCCTGGCATTCAGTTATCTACACCCTGAGGATGCAATGGCTTTACGGACTTACCTTATTTTAGTGCTTTCCACAGACTTTAAGACTGCAGCCAAACCATTGTCTGACCCCTCCTAACATACCTTGAATCCTCTCTCCCCAAATACCTTACCTTGTTTATTATTCTTCAGTCATATCCAACTCTTTATGAACCCATTTGGGGTTTTCTTGGCAAAGATACTGGAGTGGTTTGTCATTTCCTTCTCTAGCTCATTTTACAGATTAGGAAACTGAGGTAAACAGGATGAAGGGACTTGCCCAGGGTCACACAGCTAGGAATTATCTGGAGCTGGATTTGAACCTAGGTTTTCCTGACTCTAGATCTGGTACTCTATCTGCTGTGTCACCTAGCTGCCCATAATTTAACTTAGGTTGTTCCAATACCCTTCCTTCCCCTGTTGAATTTCCCTGCCCATTCTTTAAAACTCAGCTCAAAAGCAATGTCCCTCGCTTTCCTTCATTTCCCTTTTTATTACTGACAGCAAAAAATAAAAGGAAGACCCCCTAGTTACTTTTCGGTTTTCTTGGCTGGCAAATTAGAATAAGCTTTGTATTGGTACTAGAGAAAGTATGATCTCAAAGGGGAAGCTGGTCACCTTCAACCTCAGGAAGCACTTTGGTTAAGCCCAGTGCTAATGCTCTTATGCAATATTACAAATGATGGCTGTGTTCGTATCTTATCTTTCCACTAGGATAAGATAGACTTCCACTAGATTGTAAACGCCTGAACGGAAGGAATCATAAAAACTTGTCTAAACTCTGCATATCAATTCAATTCAACATACACTTATTAAATGCCTACGAGGTGCACTGCACTAAGCCACTAGGGCTAAAACCATTAAAATAAGTAATGGTTCCTGCTCTCAGAAAACTAATAATATATAAGTATCTATTCATTCAATAGTAAATTGAGAAGGGCAGCTAGGTGGCACAGTGGATAAAGCACCAGCCCTGGATTCAGGAGGACCTGAGTTCCAATTCTGCCTCAGATACTTGACACTTACTAGCTGTGTGATCCTGGGCAAGTCACTTAACCCTTATTGCCCCACCCCCCAAAAATAGTAAATTGAGAACTAAAAGGGATAGATCTTAGAGGTTCATTTTACAGATGAGTAAACTGAGGCCCAATGGTCAAATGACTTGATCAAAGATGAACAGGTAAAACCCTAGATTTGAAATCAGATCGTCTGCTGCCAAATCTAATGATTTTCTTTACCGTACCGATCTATCATCCCGGTCATTCAATAAGCATTTATCAACTACAGCCAAAAGAAAATTAAACTGGAAGATAGTACTGACAACCATAGAGTGGGTGGGATCAGGGCAGGGCTCAAGTGGAAGACTGGTTCTACCGCTGCCAATCTGCTGGAATTCAGGCAAACCACTACTTTCTTCCCGACCTCAGTTTCCTAACTCTGTAAAACGAGGAGTTGGCATCCAAGGTCCCTTCCACCTCTAAATCTATGATTCTATGTTAGAACGAACCTGAAGCTTGTTAGCTACTCACTGAACATAGGGAATATTTCAGTCTATATTGGTACTCTGGGTACCTATTAGGTGCTTAATGAATGAATGTTGATTAATAGAAAACATTATTTAGCCAGAGGGACTAGATCTGTTATATCATTGTTGCATGGTGGCACATTCCCTCCACTTTCGAGTCTTATGAGAATTGGGAGGTTTGTAGCATTTGTTCAGTCACCGTAGCCAGTATGTTTTGGAGGCAATAGTCAAAAGCAGCCCTGCTGCCTTTTATTATATGAGTATTACTAAAGTCTTGTTGATTGGTTATCATAAATGACTATTTATGGAGTTCTTTTTACATCAGCCCTTCCCATAGATCGGCTGCCCCTATAGGAACCCTGTGTTATTCAGTCGAAAAGGGTCCTAGATTTGGAGACAGAGCATCTGGGTTTGAAACTTGCTGCTTTCGTGATATTGGGCAACTCAGTTTCCCCAGTTGTAAATGAAGAGGTTAAACAATATGGACCCCGAGACCCTACCCACCTTAAGAGTAAAATCCTATGACCTCTTTATAATAAGTCCTTTAACTTCTCTGGGTTCCAGTTTCCCAATTTGTAAAATGAGGGACTTTCATTATATGGCCTCTGGAGACCCTGCCGAGTTTAAGATGAAAAGCTCGTGGTCCCTTTACAAGAACTCACTTAACTTCTTTGGGCCTCAGTTTCCCGATTTGCAAAAAGAGGGGCTTGTATTCTATGGCCTCTGGGAGACCCTACCAGCTAGCTTTAAGATGAAAATCTTGTGGCTCTTTCACATCAAATCACGTAACTTCTCTGGGTCTCAGTTTCCCCGTCTAAAATGAGGGGGTTGGGGTCTCATGACCTTTATTACAAGTTATTTTCTCTCCCGGGCCGGGGTCCCGATCTGCAGGAGGGGGCTCCGCAGCCTGCCGGGGCTCCAGATTTCTCTCGCCGGAGCCGAGCAGCAGATGCGGCGCTGGGGGCGGGGCGCGCCCTGTCTCCCTGGAGACCGCCCCGCCCCTCCCTCCTGCTCCGATGTCGCAGCCACTAGGGGTCGCGCTGGTCGCGGCGGCGGCTTCGGCTCCCGCTCGGGCTCCCCGGGCCGCGGCCGCTGGTTGGTTCGTTTCCCTCCTCCCCCGCCCCCCTCCCCACGCTCCCCGCCCTCGCGCCGGGCGGGGGGGAGCAGGCGGAGGCGTCCGTCCGTCGGTCGGCGCAGTGCGAACGCGGCCCACGACGCGGGGCTGGAGCGCAGCAGCCCGGAGCTGACGCCGCCGCCCGCCGGAGCCGCAGGACCCGCGCCCGCGCCGCCGAGGGACCCGAGCGCCCGCCGGCCGCCCCAGCCGTTGTCCGCCGCCCGGCCTCCGCGGCCGCTCTGGGGCCATGTTGGGCCGGGGGCTCCGCTCGGCGTGACTCGGGGGCCCGCGCCCGCCCCCGCCGGAGAGCCCGGACAGCCGCCGGGGCCGCCCGCCCCCGCTCCCCGTCCCCAGCGCCCGGGCTCGGCTGGTAAGTAAGTGGCCCGCGCGGGCCTCCCCCTGCCGGCAGCGCCCTGGGTGGGGGCCGCAGGCCCGGGGGCTCGGCTCTTTTTGTTTGCGGCGGCGGCGGCTCCGGAGGAAGACCCGCACCCGCCGCCCGCCGGGCGGCCACCCCGGCATTTCCGGGGGCTGGGGGCGGGGTGGAGCCGGGGCGGCGGGCGGTCCGTCCGTCCGTCCGTCCATCTGTGCGTCCGTGGCTTTTCTTTCTTTCCCTCCCCGTCCTGTCCCCTTCCCTCCCCCTCCCCTGCCTTGTCTCCGCTTTCCCTTTTCTTTCCTTTCCCTTCCCTGTCTTATCCCTTCCCCTTCCCCGCGCTCTTCCCTTCCCTGTCTCTTTCCTTGTCACTTTCCTCGCCCCGTCCCCCTCCCCCACCCCCGTTTGGCCTCAGTTTCCTCCTCTATAAATCGGGGGGCTGGACCAGATAATCCCTGAGGTCCATACTCTAAGCTCCGGTTCCTAAGGACCTGCCTTGCCTTGCCTTCCCCTCCCCTGTGGCCGCCTCCTCCTCCTCCTCCTCCTCCTCTTCCTCCTCCTCCTTCCCGTCTCCCCCCACGGGGGACGTGGGGAGGTGTCCCCGAGCGGGGGAGGTGGAGGAAGAGCTGGAGAGTCCCCCGAGACCGCTAACGACGTTGGCCTCCCCGAGGAGGCGGCGGTGGCGGCGACAGCAGCTGCAGTAGCAGCAGCGCAGACGGGTCCGGGGATGGCGGTGGCAGGGCTGAGCCGGAGGCGAGGGGAAGAAAGGAAGTGGCAGGGCCGGGCCCTGGAGACCCGAGAGCTCCCTGGTCGCCCGAGGAAGAGAGGGAGGAGGGAGAGGAGGAGGGAGTGCGTTTCCAGCTCCTTGGAGACACGAGAAGGCGGGCCAGGAGGGAGGGAGGACCCAGACAAAGATGAGGGCCACCAGTGGGCTCCCCTCCCCGCACCCAGCCCCCCGTGTCCTGGCCCAGAGCAGGCGGAGACCTCAGGGACACCTATGGAACTGCGCGGAGGAAGAGAACAGTGTGTTTCTAGAACTGCCAGCTCTCTGCCGCAGCTACTTTTTATTTTCATTTTTTTAAAAAGTGTTTTATAAAAGCTCTAGATTCCCCTTCTCTCCTCCTCATCCTCCCACACGCTGACACATTCTTTCTCATCTGGACTTTTCCTCCTTTTTCTTCTTCCTATCTCTGTTCTCACCCACTCCTTGTGGATGAGCAGTGTTTTTGCCTTCAGAGCTTTAGGTTGGCTAATGACAGGATGCTTGTGCTTGTACTGACCCCGAACTGCTGTGCACTCTTCTCTCTTCCTCCCACCCCTTCCTTTTTGAGGTCTGTAATGTCACATGGACTTGAGATCTTCTTATAGAAAGAAATGCCTTATAACCCCTTGGCCTAAATCAGCCATGTGCCTGTTTTGGTGCGCCTGAGCATATGTTTCCAGCTTTGCTCTATCAGCCACTTTATTCAAATAATTTTACAGGGTGCAGAGGTGGTACTGCTTGTATTGAATCTTAGATATTTCTGAAGCAGCCAAGTCTCTTACTGACAGCAAAATTGCTTCATTTAATGAGAAAATTCTGGTGCCCATCAGGTAGGAGGAAAATTTAAATAGAATGTTAAAAGCCTTTTATTTTATTTTGGTTTTTTGGTAGGATAAAACCTTCTGGAAAACTAGAACTCAGATTAAATTAAGTAGTTGGGGTTTTTTTTTTGTTTGTTTGTTTTGTTTTTTAAAGGTAAATTGGAACCAGTTTTGTTCAGGGCTTATTTAAGGGTTTCAAGATAGGCTTTTAAACCGGGGGTGCTGCGTTTCTTGTTGAAATCATCCTATCTTTGTGATTTCTAACATTTACATATTTTGAAATAAACAGACTTGTTTTGCCAAAAGATACAAAGAAAATATAAATGAATCAGTGGAAGAGATTTTCCTATTGTGTTGAAGAATCTTTTTTCCCTTTTAAAAAAGATTTTGATAAAATGCATGATCTACAATAGCCTTCGGTTAACTAGGCAAATAGCCCTTTAGGCAGGAAGGACCTACATTTTTAGTTCATAGCTTTTAGTAAAACCATGCATGCCTAGAAATTCCAGGATTTTTCATAAGGTGAAAGTGAAAATCTCTCTTATTTCCCAAATGTGAGTGGAAAGGATAAGACATTTAAAAAAATCTCTTGATAGACCTGTTTGAAGTACAGAAGCTACTATGTTGTTGAAATTAATATGAAAATGGTAACATTATGTAACTGTTTGTTGCTTTTAAGAAATTGAGTCTTTCAAAAACCTAGTCAAAAAAATCGGTTTGTTTTTTATTCTGGGGGAATCTGTTAACTGATTTTTCTCAGCCAGAGAATTTCATTTTCTCTTCCATTTTTCAACAACCCATTCCTCCCTCCCACTCCCCAATTTTAAGGTCTGTATTAATATGACAGACTGGGACATGTTAATGTTCAGGGTGACTTGTGTGTATGTTGAAAGGTGGTAGTTTGAGTGTAGATTAGAACACAGTTTTTCTCCTGGTTGATGGATCATCAGAGTCAAAGACATGCTAATTTCTTAAATTGCCTATTACTAAATGGAACAATTAAGCTTTTAGTAAAAAAAAAATTAATTCTTCTTTTCCTTAGAACCAAACCTAATGCCCTGAGATTTAGTCAGGTATTTTAGACAATCCAGTCTGAAATGTTCATCTTGCATTTGAATAAAACAAGATTTGTTCAGGAAAGATTCAGAATCCTGAGCTTTGTTATAACAATTAGCTTTTCAAATATATACTCAAAAATAAAAGGAAAAAGGAATTTTCCTTTTCTTTGTGCTGTAGCTCATAGGAAAAACAAATCATTCTTGCTGCATGCCTCGTACATTCATAGGTGCTTCATCACTCTTTATTGCAAGTATATTTTAGTTTTGAAATATTAATGCTCCCCTGCTGTGGGCAGTTGATAGCATATAGGAATTAGGTTCGTTCTCTCTCTCTCTCTCTCTCTCTCTCTCTCTCTCTCTCTCTCTCTCTCTCTCTCTCTCTTTCTCTCTCTCTCTCTCTCTCTCTCTCTCTCTCTGGGTTCCCTTATTTTGTTTTCTTTTTGCAAATGTTTTTTCCCTCTACCTTTCACCTTTATAACTGAGTGTGAGTATTCTTAGAAAAACAATGTAAACGTTTTATTATGAAGAGTAAGCATTCAATAGCATCACAAACTAATTGCTGGTGAAAGTGATGATGAAATGCTATGTAAATGTGCTTTGTATTTCTCAGATCACTAAGCTATTTTTCCTCCCGTATAGCGTTTTCTTTGTTATTGGGTAGTAATAATGAATATGTAGAAGTTATTTACATCTTGCCTTCTTACTGAGATTCCTAAATCTTGGTAGGTAATTACTAGTGAAGGCCCTAGTGTTCAGCTCAGACGACAGCAACAGCAGCAGCAGCAGCAGCACATTTATAGTTCCCTGTCTGTAACTTGCTTAATGGAGCTATTGCTGACTTGTAAACATTTTCTATTAAGCTTGAAGATGAATTTTTTCTTTTCATGTCTAAAGGACAGGAGTTTTAGGTATCTCTGGATTTCAAATAGCTTTTGATAATAGGGAACTTAATATAAAAATTACATTAGGGTATGTTTTTGCTTCATGACCATGGCATAGATTTAAAAATGGAAAACAAGCAATATCTTAGTTGCTTTATTTTTTATCATGCTTGTCGTTCACACCATTGTTAATCATACCCAATTCCTTGAAAGATAACATAGCAAAAAGAACTTTGACCCTTGGGTTAGAAATATCAGGCAGCAGCATAAAACTTGCGTTTGCCATTGCACTGAGGGATGTAAAAGAGGGATTCCCTGTAGTTAGTTGGTGAGGTCCTCCAGATGGTCTTGTTTGCAGGTGACTTGGGCTGATGACATCACGACCAAGAGGCTTGTAGAGCTTCCTAAATTAGATTCATAATCTCTTGGTTTGGCCCAACTATTCAGGTGTTGCTTCTTTCAGTGTCTTTTCTCTAAAATCTATCCTCCACACATTTGACAGATTTTTAATATTCCTTAAACATAGTCCTGACTATGCTATTTTCCTGCTTTAAAAAGTCTTCAGTGGGGGCAGCTAGGTGGTGCAGTGAATGGAGCACCAGCTCTGGATTCAGGAGTACCTGAGTTCAAATCTGGCGTCAGACACTCAACACTTACTAGCTGTGTGACACTGGACAAGTCACTTAACCCCGATTGCCTCACTTAAAAAAAAAAAGTCTTCAGTGACTCCCTTTTGCTTTTAGGATAAAATGTTTTTTTAACCTGGTGTTTAATCACCTCTTCCACCTGCATTTCCAGGCAGTTCATATTATTCCCCTTCATATTATCATTATTCCCAAACCTAGCCTGTTCTCTCCTGTCTCCATGCCTTTACCCAGGTCACCCTCCTATTCATGTAATAAGTACCTTCCTCAGTCCTACCTCTGAGAATCCATAGTTTCCTTTGAGGCTTGCCTTAGGCATGCTTCTTCCTGCTTGCATGAGTCCTCCAGTTAGTGTTCACTTACCCCTGTAATTATTGTATGTGTACATATTGTATTATCTCAGGAGAATTAAGCTTATTGAGGGCAGGGGCTGTTTTGTTTTTGCCTTTGTATGCCCAGTCCCTAAGTGCCCTGCACATAGTGGGCACTTAATAAATGCTTATTGAACTGAACATACAGTTAGATGCACAACTCATAGAGCTGGTCCCTGAGGACATAGGTCTTGGATAGATACAGTAGATGAATGGTAGGGACCCTGGAGCAGTAGGGGACTGGGCTCAGTGACTCTAAGCTTCTCTCTGCATTGCAGGCCCCTCAGTGCCCTAATAATGATGTTGCTGCCTGACTGTGAAGCATGGGCAGTCTGGGGCTCCAAAGAATTAAAGTTGCAAGTTACCCCAAGAGTCATAATTGCATCTCTGCCATTTGGTAGTGGCATATTAGCCATAAGGAATAGCTCAGGAGAAGTGAAAATGAGAAGTAATCAGAGAAATAGGAGTTGGAGTGGTGGTAGGTTAGTCATGAAGGGAGACCAACTCATAACATATGGGTGACCTGCCAGCTCTTTTGGTGTTCATGCATTGTCAAGGGCTGTTAAGGAAGATCCCTAGCACATTGGGTGGATCTTCTAGAGGAATTATGGGAGTGTTCCAGGAGAAGGAGGTGATAAGAACAGCTCTGGTTTTCTACTCTCGGAGGGCAGTACCCACACCGATGGCATCACACACCTATCACATGTAGCATCCAATCTACTAAATTTACAATTTATGTCTCCTTTCAAAACTAAAATGGAGAATGCTTATTAAGCTTTTTGGTTTTTTTTCCCCCTCTGGAAAGTTCTTTTCATAAACTTGGTTTTCCACCAAGTAGTTGTTATAAAATGCTGTGAACAAAACAGGATCACAAGATTTAGAGCTTATCCAGAGACCTTAGAGTTTATCTGTAGATGGTTGTTTATAAAGAGGAAACTGAGGCTCAAGCCATAGAACCAGTAAAGAGAAGAGATTTCTGTTGGAACTGGGGTTCTTGGATTCCAAATCTAGTGTTGTGTGTGTGTGTGTGTGTTTAAATGTTCTATACTTTTAGCCTCAGAAGGGATATCTCTTTCCTTTTTATGGGGGTGGGTGAATTTTTCATTTCTTTGGAGCTTTTAGGGAGGGTAAAGGAAAGATATGACTTCTAGTAATGTCCCAGAGTATGGGAAGAGGTCACTGTTGTCAACTGGGTACCCATCTCTACCTCAGAGAAGATAGAAGGGCTGAAGCAGGAGGTTTGGCAAACCATTAGATGATATTCCCTTCCAGGATTAAAATTCCATCATTCTGAGAAGTCTTGACAGATCATTCTATACTGGTTGAGTGTCCATATCATGTGATTTTTGACTCTGGCAGGTTGGGAGGGAGGTGAAAGTAGTTGTAGTTGTTGTTGGTCCTTCCCTCACCCATCACAGATGTCTTGAAATTTGATACTTAAAGTCTGATTTTTGAACATTAGTATACTTTGTGTTCTGTAATGAACGAAACGGAGATACTGGTAACAATTCCACTCTTATTTTTGCTGTTATTTTGTGTGTAAACAGTAACAGTTTTTAAAATTGAGCTAACGCTAAATTTTATGACAAATTCCTTAGGATAGTAAACACTCAGTAATTATGTTATATAAAATTCATAAAGTAGGACACTGTACTTAATGCAGGAGGAGATATAATATTTATTTAACACCACTGCCTGGGCCTCATGGAGTTTATAGTAAAGAAGACACATAAGGGAACAGTTATTGAAATAGCATGTTTTCACTGATGACTTTTTTTTTTTTTTGGTGAGGCAGTTGGGGTTAAGGGAGTTGCCCAGGGTCACACAGCTAGTAAGTGTTAAGTGTCTGAGGTCAGATTTGAACTCAGGTCCTCCTGACTCCAGGGCTGGTTCTCTAGCTACCCCTAACTGATGACATTTTGATATGGATGAGCCCTCTGGTTCTTGAAAGCTGGGCTGGCAAACTGACTTTGTATGGGCTGATGGTGAATTCTGGGCTTGCACTCCTGCGTTTGTTTCCAAATGAGGGATGGATAGATACATATACATACACAATATACACATACAAATACAATGTGTGTGTATGTGTATATAATATATTATGCGTATAGATACATAAGTGTGAATTATGCCCAAATAGTGATGTTTACTCCATAGAGCAGCAGAAAGGATGGCATCAAAGACATACTGTATGGGAGTTGAAAAAAAGATGAAGTCAACACTAACTGAGGGGTCAGCTAGGAGTTCCATTGGTTTACAGGCAGTAGCAGGAGAAGGTCTCCCCCCACCCTCAGTCTGCTGGTTGGAGTGGCCATAGATGATTCATGAGAGGACATGGGCAAGAGTTGCCCAGGATGGGCAGAATTAAATGGGTTGCAATCTAGATCATTTGATGTTATTTCCGTGTGGTGGAATCAGGACACTGAAGGGTCAAAGAATACTTAAATGACCATACCAAGTATCTGTGTTATCAAAGTTAATGTTCATGCCACTATTTGTAGGAAGTACCCAGATAATAATGCCATCAGAAAGTATTATCCTTCCAAATTTGGAGCGCATTCTCTTCTTTTTTTTTTTTAATTTTTTTTTTTTTGGCTGGGCAATGGGGGTTAAGTGACTTGCCCAGGGTCACACAGCTAGTAAGTCAAGTGTCTGAGGCCGGATTTGAACTCAGGTACTCCTGAATCCAAGGCCAGTTCTTTATCCACTGCGCCACCTAGCCGCCCCTGCGCCACCTAGCCGCCCCGCATTCTCTTCTAAACTAGTTAATCATTATGGTTTCCCTAGCATCTAAAGAGTTTACACTGTGTTTGGAAGATAATTTTTTTTTAACTGGACTTAGTTACTAAAATAGATTTTTAATTTTTCAGGAAAGGTTTAGCTCTCAAACAACCACCCATACTATTTCTTTAATTTTTGTTAGGCGATGATCCTTTATATCCATTTTTTGGTTTTCAAAATGAGTTGAATGGGGGGGTCTGCTTAACCAGTAATTACTTCCTTAGCAGCTCCATGCACTCACTCAGCTTTATGTTTGCCCGCAATGAGTTGATAAAGAACACATGATTTCTGTTCTCAGGGAGCCTACTTTTTTTAGTGTGAAATAACAACAGACTCCACCCATTTACTGCTTATCAGTATGACAATCTCACCTATCTGGAACTTAGCCAAAAACCAGAAAGGGAAACAAGACTCTCAGCAGACAAAATAGATGTAAACCAAGTCATACTAAGACTAGTGACATTTGCTCAGAGGAAAGCCCCTCATCCCCCTTTTATTCTTAATTCCTCCATAATTTGAACAAAATCAGTAAGACGGTTTAGATGTGTTTAGCAGATTCGAATAGGGTAGAGAATTTATAATGTGATATCTTTGACAGTGGTGGCTCAGCTCTCATGTCTGATGAAGTTCCTCTGGACTGGGGACTTGCAGACATTAAGACAGCTCTTTATTTCCCTTGGGCAGTAACTCCCTGTTAGTCCTTATTTTCCCCCCTGTCATTTCTAGTCTAAAAGTCATTATCCTTTGCAAATAACCCCGCCCCCCATCTAAAGAATTATCTTTGCTATACTCTATTTTAGCAGTCACAGAAAACTACTTAGCATAATTCCTGACACAAGTAAGCTCTTAATAAATGCTTATTGCCTGACATGTCCTTCCAAAATAGTTAAAATTTGTTACTTAAAGTGGTGAACACTCAGATACCTGGAACACTTGAATAAAGAGATCCATTCCCTGGGGATTTCAAATAGCTACGGTTTAATTGTATATAATTTTATGTAAAATTGTATGGTACATACTCGAAGTAGTTTCAGTGTTAGGAGGGCTTTTGAGGCCTTTAGTTGATAAGGAAAGATGTCATAGAGGAGGGAGCACTGGAGGAGGACCTTGGATTGGTCCCATCCCTCAAGGACATTGGCCTGGAATCTCCTCTGGGGTTAGAGGGAATAAAAAAGTAGGTAAAATAAATTCCCTGCCCTCTTGGGGCTTTAATAGCTTAAAACTACACCAAGACTTTTAGAGCGTGTTATACTACAAGATGACTGGAGAGCAGAAGCCAAGTTTCCTTGAGAGGGAGATTTCAAATATACTGTATGTTTGAGTTTGTTAGATAAGAATTAGTAGTAGGATGTAGATATCCATTTAGGGCCATCAGTAGAACTCTTGAGAGCTGGAATGAATCATTCATTGTCACCAGGAAAATTCAAATGCCTGCCCAAATCCAGTTCTACAGCCATACTATTTAAATATACTCACTGAAGGTAACAGCATAATTAAACTTTGCAATAAAAGAACAATGCCTCCTAATGCAGTGTTTCTTAACTTGGAAAGAAGTTTGTGCATGTGTGTGTGTGTGTGTGTGTGTGTGTGTGTGTGTGTGTGTGTGTTGGGGGGGCACATGCAATCCACCATGTGTTTTTTTTTTAATTGAATTATAGTAATTAAATACAGAACCTGGTTTATGGTCCTTGTTTTTTAAAGACTGTCTTTATAGAGTAGCTAACCTTTTAAAAATTATACCTCTGCTATAGTGGGTGTGATTTACATATGAAACTTATTGACAATGTATCTGTTAGTTTGGAATTCATTTACTATGGTAACATCTTCATTGTTGACATTTTATGAAAATGCATTTTCATATTTTCTCATCTTTACCCATTATCTCTACAGATAGCATTATTACTAGTTTAATGATTTTCTTTAAGGAAATAAACAATTCTTATTTGTCTAAGGAAAATATATGAAAGGAGCATCTCTGTGTCTGTCTGTTTAGTGATTTATCGACCTGGTCACTCAGCATCACCCTGGCCCTTTGTGCTAAAACTTTTACTTAGAATTACAGAATTGTGGGCTTTAGAGATCATGGAATCCAAACTGAGGCTCAGAGAGGTTCCATATATATATATATATATATATGTATAATCCTAAAGCTAAGGAAATGACATGGTCTGGCAACTGACTGAATATATGAATATGGGGTGAGTGAGGGTGAGGAGTTGAGTGCGACTCCTAGGTTGTGATTCTGGGAGACTGGAAGGATGGTGGTGGGTGACCTTATAGAAAAAAGGAAGTATGGAAGAAGGGTTGGAAGTTCAGTTTTGTACTTGCTGAGTTTGAGATGGCTCTAAATGTCCAGTAGGCAGTTGATGATGCAGTACTGCTGGAGGTTTGGAGAGACACAGGGGCTGGATATAGAGACCTGAAAGTCATTGGCAGGATGGTTAAACACAAGGGAGCTGGTGAGCTCAGGGAGTCCTCAGTTTGTTCACCACAGTTTTTTCAGCCATTCGATGAGCTCTCATTTTGTTGCCAGTGTGTACATGTTGTCTCCCCATAGTAGAATGTAAACCCTCTGAGAGGGACTGTTTTATTTTGTCTTTGTATCACTAGTGTTTAGCAAAGTGTCTTAAACATAGTAGTTATTCAGTAAATAAATATTTGTTGAATTCAGTTATAGAATTGAGAGTACTTTGTAGCTGATAAAGATCGATCTTCCTTTGTATACTTTTGCCTTAATTTAAATCCATCTTTCTTGGGTATAGTGAACAACCTCAGCATTCCTCTAATGACCTTTCACATGTGTCATATTTTCCCCACAGGTTAAACAATCCCAGTACATTTAACTTTACATTTTTGTTTAGTCTTTTGGAGTTTTAAAACTTTTTAAAAATCTGTTTACTTTGCAGTTTCTTAATGTCCTATTTGAAATCTGATGATCAGAACCGGACCTAATACTCTTGATTTATTTTGGATTGATGCAACATATGGTAGAAAGGTTATTTCCTGGTCTTGAGATGCCATATGGATTGGAAAACTCAATGAAATTGGATTGAATTTTTGGATTCCACTGCCATGTTTTTCTTTCCCATTCTGCTTGTCATCAGTAATGATGCCTCTGTTTATGCCACTCTTTACCATCTTGCTTCTTAGTTGTTTTGTGCTTTCCCCCTAAGTGCCTTCTGCTCATCCATTTGAGTTATGTCCTAATTCTGATTGGCCTTTTTATCAGGGTCATTTGGGATTTTATTGTTGTCTTTCAGGATGGTGACAAAAGTTGGATATCCTTTGCAGCACTTAACACAGTGCCCTGACACATAGTAGGTGCTTACTTAATGTTTATCGACTGATTGAGATATGATGAACATATTCTTCATTTCTTTTATTGGCATGAAAAACTTCTACTGATTCAACTCTAACTTTTTTGGTAAAGATTAGAGTTGAGAGAGTTGTCTGGGACCATGAGAGGCCTTGACTTGCCCCAATCACATGGCCAGCCAGGATGTGTCAGAAAGGAAGACTTCCTTAGGTCTTCTTGACTCCAAAGATGGTTCTCTGTCTACTGTGTCACCCTTTACTCAGAAATCTATGGAGAGAGAGAGGGAGGGAGGGAGGGAGGGAGGGAGAGAGAATGAATGAATATTCTTTTTCTGGCTATATCTGAACAACTTCAGCATTTACAGGATGAATCATGACTACATTATCCATCAATAAACTTCTCTTGACCACTCTCTATTTTTAGTGTCTACCCCTTTTCGAAATAATACATTCAGTGTATATTATCTATTGCATATAGTGATACTTGCCCAAGTATGCCGCCATTCATTCAACAGACATTACTAAGCACCAACCAAATACTTGGACAAATAAAAGATCAATAAGACAGGGTCTGCCCTTAGGGTCCTTACATTCTGGTAGAAGGGAATGTATAGTGACATTTATCCAAATAGATATAAATTCGTAAGAGGAGTTAATATAAAGTGCTGTGAGCAGGGGCAAAGAAGATATGATTTCCAACTAGGAAAATCAGGGAAGGCTTCACGGAATTAGAGTTGATAGAAACTGGTGTTTGGGAAGTAGAGTGGCCAAAGATGACAATTAGGTCATAAACACCGGAGAATATAAAGGATGGTGCTGCCTTTAAAAGTGATAGGAAAGTCAGAAAGAGGATCAGGCATGCAGAGGAAAGTGATGAGTTAAGTCAAATTTGACATACTCCTGGGATGAAAATGATACAGTAGACAGTTAACAGTGGAAATTGGAGTTCAGTCAGTCCATACACATTTATTATTGTGCTAACTTATCACATACATTCAAATGTATAAAAAACCCAAAAGACCAATAGGGAAAAGTAAATTTAAACCCTGAAATGATTGTACACATGTTCATAAACTTAGTATTTTTATTAAAAAGACAAAAGTTAAGCATATTGACTTTTACTTTTTCTCTGACCATTTTTGGGAACTTCTGTTTTTATTGTAGTGTTTTGTTTTGTTTTTTGTTTGTTTTTGTTTATGTTTTTACTTTGTCTTCAATTACATATTTTTATTCTTTTGTATATTCTTTGGGGGCTTTTCTCTGCATCACTACATAAACATCTTCCTATATTTCTTTGAATTTTTCATTTTTGTAATTTTTATGCCACAGTGATATTCCATTGTGTGAATAATTTGTTCAGCTATTCTCCAGTGACTGGATATTCAGCTTGGTAGAACAGTTCATTTTAGGAAAAGAGAGAGGGGAGAAAGGGAGAAAAATGCACATTTGGAAGACAGCTTCACAACTTGGAAGTCGTGTGTAGTCAAGCTCATTGTCAGCAGAGTTGAATTTTGTTTTCAGTATAATTCTTTTTCAGGACTTCTGAAACCTGAATTCTTTCTTGGATTGAGAAAAGTTTCTGTATCCTTTCATAGTTGTATTTCCACACCATCATAACCGTCTGTCAGGACACCTGCCAGTCCTCCACTGCATCTCCGACCTTTCCCCTTCTATTGCCTTGGAACTAGGCAAGTATGGATGCCCTCTGTCGCCATATATTTTCCATAAAACTCTTACTATGCAGAAATGATAGGTTTTGAAGCCAGTTCACAAAAACCTTTTCAACCTACACTCAAGTTGTGAAAGATCCCTGATTTCAGCGGTGTGGTCCCCTTTACGCTTTTGTAGACTCTGTGAATTCTGTAGTTGGTGGGGGGAGTAGTTGTTGGGCCCAAATTTGAATCTTTTCCCACTTGAGAGGACCTGCCACAGCTTGTACCCAGTTGGCATAGCCTCAGAGAACCAGGGGCTACCTCATTCTGTGTGATGAGGCATCAGAGCGGAGCTTTTGTCCCATTTTGTATTAAATGTTTATTACCATGTATCTACATTTTCCTTGGAATTGACATCTTTAAAATCATTCTTGACATTATTAGCCTATAATGTGAGTTTTTGCCACCAGAATCTTGCTTCAGTACCTCATTGTGGTGTGACCCTCCAAGGGTGTGCAGAAAAACTCAGTTGCATAACTTTGATCAAACTTTGAATAACATTTTGCTGTTTAAAAACTGGACTAGTGGGGCAGCTAGGTGGCACAGTGGATAGAGCTCTGGCCCTGGAATCAGGAGGACCTGAGTTCAAAGCCAGCCTCAGACACTTGACACTTACTAGCTGTGTGACCCTGGGCAAGTCCCCTAATTGCCCAATTGCCTCACTAAAAAAAAAGGGGGAGGATATAGTGCATAGAGCAGGAAGCAGACACATACACATATGCTTTCCAGAAAGGTACAGACAGAGAGGCAGCATCCAAGCAGCTTCACGAATTCCAAGTTGTGAAGCTGTCTTCCGAATGTGCATTTTTCTCCCTTTCTCCCCTCTCTTTTTCTTAACCCAACTTAACCCCAGTTGCCTCACCAAAAACAAACAAAACAAAACAAACAAACCCAAAAAACAAACAAACCCAAAACCCCAAAACTGGACTAGCAAAGTTCCAAAGGGACTCTTGACCAGTTGGGTCACAGCAGCTTTTGAAGCCTATTTTCTGAGTCCTAGAGAGGTGCCATCAGCATTGCACCAACACCAAGAAGATGAGGGATCTTTGAAGTAATCATGTTAGCTAACCTCCATTTGGGGTTTATGAGACCTTGTGGCTTGGCCTGGTAACCTAACTACCTTTTCTAATATAATTTCTGGGGGAAAATGTGTTTCAAGTTCCAAATCGCCAGTTTGTAATACATTTTTGGGACATAACCTTGGGTGAATTGGAGATTACCTTTTATATATAGCTGTAGTTGGTTTATCACTTACATAATTTAAATTGCTTTAACTTTTTGTTTTGCATAACACCTCCAAGTCTTTGGATGAGTCTCTTTATATGTAAAATAGGAATCACTGCCCCTGTACTTGTATTCCCAACCTAACCTGGTGGTTTGTGAACAAAAACATTAAAGCACTCCACTGGATTTGATTGCCCTCCCTGGGAAGGAGGACTCTAACCCCCTGGGGTTTTGACTCCAAAATCCTTGTCTTCTTGCTGCACCAGTTGTCTTTCTGCTCAGTGCCATCTATTTTCTTCTGATTGGTTGACATCTTTTTAGTCCTTAGGTGCTGAAATTAGATTTAGATGGTTAGGTGTAGAACAGACTTTCGTGAAAATGTTGTTGAATTTAATGTTTTCCTAGGTATAATTGTTTTTTTTTAAAGCTCAGTCTATTAAAAAACATTATAAGCATTTATTTCATTATGGTGTAAATTGTTTGATCAGATCTACACAGGGCTCCTGGACATTGAATGGTCTGCATTTTGAGTCCCACAGTCATGTTAGTTTTTAATGACTTTAGCTTTAAAATCACAGCATGTTACCTACTGTTAACTTGCAGACCATTCATTCTCCATCATTAACTAGTATTCTGATTAGTTGTATTGTTTTCTTCTACAGAGTATTATTATTTCATACATTTGTTGATTTTTTCCCCCAGTCTGAATTGCAGTTGCTTTTTGTTCATTCTTAACCCATCTGCAATCTGCTTCATTTCTTTTGCATTACTCTTCATATCTTTTATAGTTCTTTGAAAAGATGCAGCTTCTTTCCGTGTGCTGGTCTCTGCAAATTTAATGAACTTAGTTCTTTTTCTAGCCCAAGAAACTGGGGCTAATGCTTCTTGCAGCACATCCTAGTAAATGTTATTTCATTCAGTGTATTGCTGTTTTCACTGGATTTTTTCCATTCCTTTGGATGAAACTTTGTATACTTAAGCAGAATTTCAAGGAAGGCTTAAGGAGATATTCTCTTACAGTGCCTATTCATAACCATCTGTAAATTTGAAAATAAAAGCTAATATGAAGTCTAATTCTCAACCCCCATCTAGAAGTTAGTAAATTCTCCTCTTGTCTGGGGAATTAGCCCTAACTTGAAGCAATTCGTGTTAACGTCTACTTTAAGAAAAAAACAAAACAAAACAGAATTTGTGTTAGCCCCAACAATATGACAAAATGGAAACCCAATACTTAGTAATTTTAAACAGTTGTGCCTTGTTTTACTTTCCATTGTATTGTGAATAGGACATCCATACAAAAACCTCATATTAAACCAGGAAATTGGAAAAGAAACTAAACCCCAACCTAGTCTAACCCATTTTCTCAGACAGTAAGTGATGCCGAATCTCTTCACTAAATGTCATGAGTGAGACAGAAACTAGACTACGTTTGTACAAAAGTAGCACACATACATGACACATGCATATCAATACATGCTGTGAGTTAGGCCTAGGCCTCTGAGGTCCTTTCCTACACTCAGACGCTCAGAGAATTCTTCAGGACGAGATGTGGAGAGGGTGCAGGTGATACCATAGAGGAAATACTTAAATCCCCAAGGTTACAGATCTAGCCTAGCAAAGCCTCAAAGTGTTTAATTCTTTATAACTGAGTGGTACAGTGTGCAGGGGCGCACTCCCTACTGCTAAATAAAAGGGGGGAAAAATCAGTGTAGGTTAGATGATTCTTCAAGATCTAGTTCAAGACTAACTTGTACAGTGTAGAAATATTTTTACTGACTAGCCTAATTTGAGGGGCTAATCTGACTGGAGGACTAATCTGGGGACTTTTGACTAACTGGCTATCTGACTTCGTTTCATTTAATATGGGCCATTTATAAAGTTCCACCACACTGCTCCACTCCCAAATTGATAAGCAAAATATTAAGAAGCCTCTTAACTAAATAATCAAAGCAGAATTTATTTATGACAGGGAAATAAAATGTACAACCTGACTGCTTTCCTTCTGTCTCTTTCCCACCTGCTGCACTTTGAACTTCTTGAATACAATAAGGGCCTTAGCCGCCTCCGGCCTCAGGGCACGTTACACTTTCCCTGGTCAGCTATTTTCTTCTAACTCCTCTTAATCTTCACTTTCTCCAACCTGTACCCTGTGCTGACCGCTTCTGTGCTCTTCTGTCTGTCTGCCCCATCCTTTGTCGCCCCTCTAATCTTGCCCGCCTCTCTTAATCTTGTCCACCGGCCTTTCCTCCTTGCTCCTAGTCCTGTGTTACTGTTTGTCTTGTCCCCCCTGACAGATCCCTTCTAATCTAACTCCCAGGTCTATATATACCTTTTCTTCTCTCCACTCAAATCTCAGGGCTTCCTGTGCCCTCACAGACCAAGCTAATCTGTCAGTCAGGGCTGCGGCTTGGGGGGGGGGCGCGGGTGTGCTCAAGCCTCACGTGCCTCAGCACAGGCTACACCAGAGCCCAGCATCTCTGAGATACCTCCACTCAGGGCAGAGGGAGCTGGGGGCTTTTTCCCCCCCAGCTGTCTGACCTGGCGTCTTGTACAGACCATGGGGCTTTTGGGCTCAGCTGAAGCAGAGGGGGAGGGGAAGAGACCCTGAGGACCTAAGGCTTTCTAATCTCAGCCTAAAGGTAGGGTCCCCAAATCAAAATAAATTTCCACAACCGTTATCACTTTATGTAAATTCACACAATGCAATTTTGACTTTATGGAAAGAATTCTGCATTCCAAAAAACACTTATGTTAACTTTACTGTACCATACTGTGGTCTCTTGTGTGCACTCTCTCTCAGCTCCTGCCCCTTGGTTTGGTGCTCGGGGGCCTCACCCAGCACCCCCACCCCCCCACCCCTTGCTCTTCTCTGTCTCCACAGGTGCATGGATCCCTTCCTGCCAGTCTCCCTACCTCCCTTCCCTAAGTCTATAGGCAAATTCCCAGTAAGTAAAAATTGCTTTATGTAAAGGTCTGAGGAATGGTCTACTTATATAAGCAAGAACTGTCTTACTAAGATAAAGAATGTCTATAATCTGGAAAGGTGCAGAAAGAAAAGGCATTTCTTAGTGGGGGAAACAACTTACAGAAGGGTAAAGCCCAGGATTAACAACTAATTTTTGGAGGAATAAGTTTGGCTGGAAGGAAGTTCTGGTTCAAGGTGAAGTTATCATGAGATGGGGCATGGTCAGTGGAAGCTGGGGTTGTAACAGCAAGTGAAGCATTTGGGATGCTCAGCTTTGACACTCACCTGTAACCCTGGCAAGTTGATGCATTTCTGGGTCGAGGAAAGCCCAGTGCTGTAAACCCGAGCTTATTAAAATGTTTGGGTAAGGAGTTGGGGACTTGGGTGTGGATTTGAAAGTAAATTTCTGAATTTTGTAAGATACTAGCAACCTTGAAATTGAGCAGTTTTATTTTTGATAGTGAAATAATAAGAATAACCATTGGTCACTATAAATGAAATATTAGTTCGGTGAAGGAAAAGGGGCTGGAATTTATTTTTATCTTTGGTTTGTAAATTAATGACATTCATGTACCTCTACTATAGAGGTTTCTCCAGTTAAACTTCATTGGATTAAACTTCGATTTAGAGTGATGGAGACAAGACTTCAGATTTGAGGGAATACTAAGAAAACAGCTATCTATGAAACCAAATGAAAACTTTGTTTTTGATTTGTTTATGTCTTTCACAGTTCATGAGTCTTACAATATTGTTGTATTGACCTGGTTCTGCTCACTTCACTTTGTATCAGTTCACATAAGTCTTAGGTTTTTCTCAAACTATCCTCTTCATTTCTTACAGTCTAATAGTATTCCATCATAATCATGTACCACAGCTTGTTCAGCCATCTTCCAGCTGATGGGCATTGCCTCAATTTCCAGTTCTTTGCCGTCACAAAAAGAGCTGCTATAACTATTTCCAAATGGAAACTCTGCCCTTTTTTTTAGATGATGAAGTCTGGTTTTCTGAAAGTTTCCTGTGGCTCTGAAAACCAAATATGATTTGTAAATGAGTTGAACAGAGACAATGGTGTAAAAATACTTTGCTAAACATTTATATGCATATATATATATTTGCTATAGTATTGTACTATTGGTGAGAATAACAAGCTGACATATTCAAAATTTCCCCCTTTTTTAAACATCTCAGCAAAAGTGTATTCTTGGAGGTAAAGAATTATCAGTAAGATGTGTTTTATGTTGCATTATCTGGTAAGTTAAGCATTATTTTGGGGACAGGGAGAGAGCTATACTTGACTTAATGAGTATGTAAATTCCCTCCAGTGAAACTACTAAATCCCATCTGTAACTTAGTGTCAGAGTTGTTTGGGGGCCTGAGAGTTTGAGTGACTTGTTCGTTATAGAGTTAGTCTATGTCAGAAGCAGGACTTGAACCCAGGTCTTTCTAATCTCCATTCATAATAGCCAATCTTGCTAATTCAGGCCCTCTTCACCTTTTGCTTAGAAGAACTGTAATAACCTTTCAATTGGATTCCCTCCCCTTAATAACCTCCATTGCTCCTTATTACTTGTAGGATCTCTGTGGAGTTTAAAATTCTCTGAAGCCTGGTCCTTCCGTATCCTTCCAGTCCTCCTACAAAGTCTCTGGCTCCACTCACTGCCAGATCTTTGCCTTGGCTGTCCCCATGGCTAAATGCTCTCCCTCTCCACCCCTGCCTCTTAGAGGCCTTTACTTCCTTCCAGACCATCCTTCAGGAAGTCTTTCCTGACCTCTCACAGCTGCTTGTGAGACTGCTATCCTCTGTTGGCAACATTTTGGGGTCTATTTCTCTCCATATGTTAACTCTTTCTTTGTCTCCCCTGTGTGTAGGCCAGTGTTGAGCACATAGTAGGTGCTTAAATATTTGGAAACTGATTGCTGTGTGACTCCAAGGCTGGCTCTTGGTCTGTCCATAAGCCATACCACACTGCCTTTTTTTTTTTAACTCTACTAAATATTCATGGGGCATGTTTGAAAAGCAAATCATTTGAAAGCTTTAACTGCCACATTTGTGATGCATTGTGTCATATAATTTGTCAGTAAGTTTTAAGAACATGTGATCTGATTTAATTAATGCATACCAGTGCTGTAGACTTGGTTTTACAATAAGGCTTTGATCTATTTTTAATTATTCAGTGACTGAGGGTACCATGAACAGAAACTGGGCTATTAAATCACAGTTTAATAGGTGAGGTGGGGAGAGAAGATCAACATTTATTCCATTTTTTAAATTTAAGATTATTATTGCAGTAAATAAGATATTACATTCAGAAAAATCCCTGGTTCTTTTTTGGAGGAAAAGTTCCTTTTTTTTTTAAATAGTTCTTTAATGGAACATAACCACCACGACTATTGGATATAAAAATTTGAATTTTCAAATTATGTAGAGTTTTGTAAGCATAGACATTTAAAGTGACCTTTTAAAGAGTTTTGTCCAGCTCAGTATTTCCTTTTCCTAATACATGTAAAATGATATTTAATAAAAGAAAATACTTGTTTCCTTTTTTAGTAATAACAATAGAGATTATTCATTGGCTCTTTGAATATATCCGACAATACTGTAACTATTGTAGCTGGAGAAAAATTTTAGATACCAAAATCTAAGGAGTTAATGGAAGGAAGATCAGTGATTATGGACTTGGTGTCTGCAGCATCAGCTTCACACCGAGGTTCTTTAAAGCACAGATTGGGAGGGTTTCTTTATACTCATGGTCAGTTTAGAACTGGGTAACTTAACCAACTGTTCAGAATAGAATGCTTTTACTCACGCCACATTTCAGTAAGTTTCTTAAGTATAAAGGAGATCAATAATAAAATACGTCATAATGAGCTATATTAGTAATCAAGGACTCCTCATTTTTAAAGTTGAATACATTCTAGAAGAACAACAGAAGATTTAGAATAAGATTTTAATGTTTGAAATGTAAAGCTTTAATTATTCTAGTATAATATGAATATTGCTGCACATATGGCTAATCACTCATAATTGAAGATAATTGTCATAAATTCAATCAGTAATATTTTACATAGTCAACGCAAGATTTAAATTGTTCTCCTTTTTGGTGAAGGGCCTGGCTGACCTGTTTTTATTCCTTTCCTGGCCCTGTTCCTGGCTTTCTGGACTTCAAAATCATCCCTCAACTGTGGGACTTCCCTACTGGGAACTTCTGGAACTTTCCTCAGCTCCTGGGGCTTCCTCTTGCTGGAATATCCTACTGCCCTTATGTATTACAGACCCTGTAAGGTCTGCTCCCCTTGCCTCATTGGTCAGTTCCTCCTGGAACCCTGATTTTTTTAAGGGGTCAAGCCAGCCTCATGTCATTTTCCTCCTAGTCCTTTTCCTAACTTTCTGGACTTCAAAATCATACATCCATGTCAGGCACCTTCATTAGCAAAAATGGAAAGCAGTTTCTTTGTAGTATAGATATTAAGGCAAGAAGACACTTGAAAAAAAAAAGTGTTTGTAAGCCCTAATTCCAAACTGGATGTTGTATTTCTAGTATTTTTATGGGGAGCACGAGCCAGGCTTCCTTGAAGCTTCTCTCTACCATCTTCCTGAAAGTACTTTCTTTAATTTTTGCAAGTTATTGCAATATAATACAATGCCTAATAATAATAACTTTTTCCAGGTCCTCATTATCACATACATATGTGGCCTCAGAAGTAGATAGAGGGGAGCAGCTTTCAAAATACTTTTAATTCATTGTTATCCATGACTTATCAGCCCTTTATAGGTGGGGCAGACTTGAAAAAGAGTGTGCTTCTAGCAATCTTTGGGCAAGTGGAGTAGCTCATATGGGGCAGCCCTGTTGCCCCCTCTATAACTGTAGCTTGCCATTTTTCCTTCTTGTTGCTGTTTTTAACCCTACTGGGCAGATTGGCTCCTGTTGGAATGAAGCACATTCTCTCTCTCTCTCTCTCTCTCTTTTTTTTTTTTGGCAAGGCAATGAGGGTTAAGTGACTTGCCCAGGGTCACACAGCTAGTAAGTGTCACGTGTCTGAGGCTGGATTTGAATTCAGGTCCTCCTGAATCCAAGGCCCGTGCTTTATCCACTGCGCCACCTATCTGCCCCCACATTGTCTTTTTTACTTTGCAGATTGACTCCTGGTAAAAGACAGGATCCAACCTGACAATGCTGAGGCTGCTCCCACCTTGGCATCTCCCATATTTACCTAGGTTGATTGCTCTTGCGGGTAGGCTTCTACATTGGTCTGAGCAAACTTCTTGACTGGCTTGGGACTCATAAGAAACACTCCACCCTGTCACCTTCCAGGAGCATCAGCCTTTACCCATTATTGCCTTTAAGTTATCAGATTAATCATTGCCCTGGAAGTCTGGGAGAATCTGGCCCTAAAGGGGTGAGGGTACAAATCAGAAAGAAATGGAAGTGGTTGGAAGAGGAGGTAAGGAAGCTCCGGGAAGCAGGGAGAGGCTTGACAAATAGCACTAATGAAGGAGTGGAGGCTCATGGGGACCTTATATTAAAGGGCTCCTTGCTTTGGGCAGTGGCGAGGAAGGAGAACAGAAGTTTTGAGTTAGGCTAATGTATATGTCACCTGTTTGAAGTTTAATGAGAAAAGTCAACACAAAGAGAGACTTGTTCATTCGTTACATGTGTTTGTGCTAGAACTCTGGGCAGGGTAATCTTCAAGCTCCCATTTAGCTCAGTGACTTGTAGGTTCATAAATAGACTTCCAGCATGGCAATCCACTGGTCTTGAATGGGCTGACATAACAAAGGAAGTGTGTAAATAACCTAATATCTCCTCCCTGTATATACCTCTTCCCCTATAGTCTACTAGGAGAGAGGGGGGTTGAGAAGAATAAATATAATTATCAGTTTATTTTACCCATGTAATGGCATAAAGCATTTGCTCCTCATGTTTAAAAAGAGAATTGGGATTGTTTTGAGATGACTCCTCTTGTATGATGCTCAAAGAGGGTCAGAGGTCACAATTTGTGCCTAAGGATGTGTGGTGGGGTGGAGGTCATGAAGTGAGCTTAATTGCTTCCTCCCTTTCAAAGGTAGGAAAGAAGTAGGGAGTTTAGTAGGGGAGGTTATCCTGGGGCTACTAGCTTCTAATTTGGCTCCTGATTAGACAGACATCCTCTAAGATGAAAGGAGCCAGGCTCACTTTAATGTGCTCTGCAGCTGGTTTGGTCAGCTGCTCCTCAGGGAGCCCCCTTTCTGGGCACCGTGCCTGGCATTGGATGCCATCACCCCGACTCCTCCACAAAAAGCAGATCTGTGACTCAGAAGAGGGAGAAAGTAAGACAGCCAGTTTAGAAGAGGAGTCACTTTAGAATCTTCAGAAATAACTTTTTTTAGGTTTAGTGACAACATTTAAATTTCCCAGTAAAGTACATTTTGTAATTTTTTTAAAAATTCACATTTTAATGCTTTTTCAAACTATTTTTTATCCTTTTATATTCATAGAGAGAAATCCCAATCTCCAGTTTAATTCAATTTAACAAACCCTGATTAAATTCCTACTATGGACAAGGCAACTGTGCAGGGTGTTGGTGATAATTTATTATTTTTTTGAAACTTTTTGTTTTGCATAACACCTCCATAACACCGGATTTGAACTCAGATACTCCTGACTCCAGGGCCGGTGCTCTATCCACTGCACCACCTAGCTGCCCCCGACTGTAGATCTCTTAAGCATCTCCATTCTGAAGCTGTAGAATCAGACTCAAAGAGGTTAAGACTTCCCCAGCACTGTGAAGAAAAGCCAGTATTCTATCCCAGATTGTGACTCCAGGACCAGTATTCTAGCTACTGTCCTTGGCAAGGCAAGAGTGGCTTTATGTAAGTCAGTCTTGTGGCCTAGAACTCAACACGAAATATAGAATATGCATTTAGCTAATTTTTCCTTAATATTGTTCAAGTGATTGAAAATTCTATTTTTCCTGTTCTTAAGTAATGATATTAATATATCACTGATAATTAACATTATGGTAGTCATTTGCCTCAATATTTAATGCATGTGGAAACTTAGTAATGGAATAGGGAAACTTACTTTGAACTTCCACATAGAGACTAGAATGTCTTTACTTCTCAGAAGCAAAGGGGAAAAACCACTTGAGGATAGTATGTATTCACATGACAGATAGGAGTTTATCTCTGTAATAGGACACCTAGCTCTTGTTAGTATTGAGAAATAATTTATTACTAATTCCAAATGGATTCATTTCCTTTGTTAGGATCCTGGATAACTTTTAAAAGCTGCACATCAGTGGTTGTGTGGACCCCTCTTTGTCCAAGGAATCTGCTCCCAGAAGTGTCAGTGAGGCCATAAATAGGTGAAGGTTTTTCTGCAATGCCTGTTGAAATTTGTCTTTATGATTGATGTAAGGAAGATCCCCCCTCCCCCCAGTGCTGTATTACTCCAACAACACAAGACACCTCAAACTCATGAAGACATTCAGATAGCAAATGTAATATGTTTTCCTAAATTTTACCCAGTTTCTTATCGTTCAAATGAATGTCCTATGGCCTTAGGATTTATCCATAGTATATTGAAAGGCACATTTTGCTGAAAAGTCTTACCTATTCAGAATAATTCCTGCATTAAAATTATAAAATCAAATTTTCATTTTTCCTTCATAATCATTTACTGGGTTGTTCTTCATGCCCTGCTATAGATCAAAGTGAGTCTTCAAAATCACACCTACATTAATAATAAATGACAAGTCTGGTTGTTTATGGCTGTTAGTACCTTGGTGGAATAGCTGAAAGTATGTGAATGTTCTTGGAGTTCTGGAGCTGGAATCCAGTTCATCCAGCCTTCTTTAAGCACCTGCTATGTGCAGGGCACTCACTGTACTTGTGACTAGTTATAGATAAGCATACAAAATAAGGGCAAGTTACTGCCCTCAAGGGACTTCATAGACTAATGGAAGGCATTTAAAAAGTCATCTACTTCAGCTCCCTTAGTTTACAGAGGAAGACACAGCCCAGAGAGGAGCTGAGCTGACTTAGATTCACAGACGGAGTAGCCAAGTGAGGACCTAGAAGCCAGACTTTGTGATCACATGCTGCTGCCATCCATTAAAGCACTGTGTTACAGGAGAAGCAAATGTGTTTTTCTTGCTCTTTGTCAGGCTCCTGGTGTGGTTGTGTCCACAGACTCCCAAAGGCCAGATGAGGAGAAGGCAAATTATGGTGGTTCCGTCCTACTGCGCTGGAGAGGCTTGGAGGGTGGGGCTGAGGGGTGGGGACATGTTGATGGAGTGTTTGTCCAAGCCTGTACAACATCTTTGGAAGCTTATCACCAGATTCTGCCCAAGTGTTGCATCTTTTGGCCCCAGGAACTTTTCACTGATCCATCACCTGCTCATTTGTACAAGGGTTGCCTTCTTTGATGATGGAGGAAGCACTTCCTCTGACAAATGAGGGCTCCTTCAAGGACTGAAGCAGGAAGCAGGATAATGCTGCGTGCAGAGACCATTTATACACTAGTGTTGGATTCCGTACACTAGTGCTCAGCTGATTGTGTAAGCCTGTTATGTAAACATTGGTGATTGCTGATGTCTGAAAATGATTTTAAATTACTACTATTTGCCCAAACAAAGAAGGGGCTAAATAAAAGAGGAGGAAAAGTGCGGTCACTGTTACACACGGAATCGGTTATTTAAGAAATATGAAGCACCTGCTATGTTCCAGGCATTGTGTTAAAAGCTGCGGGTGTGAAGAAAGGCAAAAGACAGTCCCTTCCTGCGAGGCGTGTTTGTGATTGAATGGGAGAGACACCATGCAAACAACCATAGTCAGGCCTATATAGGCAAATGGGAGGTCATCAACAGAAGGAAGGGACTAGAAATTAGGGAGGGGCCTAGAATTCAGCCCTTCTGTGCTTGTTTCTTCATCTGTATGATGAAGGAATGGCACTAGAAGACTTCTGAGGTACCCTCCAGTGCTAGATCCATGTTCTAACCCCTTTACAAGCCCCATTTTGATGACTCCTTACTGTGTAGAAATACACGCAGCACATTGACTGGGTCCCTCTGAAGGATTGCCAGGACATGGAGAAGAGTCCAAGGATGAGAAGTCATGAGTGGGTCGTTTTTCCCTGATTGGAGAGAAGGTCCACGTTGATGACTTACTGGATTCCATGAAGTGTTTTCTTTTGTAATCAGCTGTCATTCTCTTTCATGACAAGCCTATCTGCTTTTCCCATCATACATAGTCTCAATACTGTCTTTTATGATGCTTCTTGTATGCAAATTATTAGTAATGTGGTCTACTTTTGCCCGTTTTGCTTCTTTCCATTTGAGATTCTTGGTCATTTTAATTCAGAGATCTTTGCATTCCATGAATTGAAACCATGTAGCATCTCTGGAAAATAATCGTATTAAAGAGACGGACCATTTCAGCAATAAGGAGTTTGCACATTGTTTTTAATCATTTCACCTTAATGTGGTACATCTCATCTCTTTTTCTTGCTCAGTTTTGGGGCCCAGTTTATGATTCCATCCATGCTTGCCTGAGTTTTGCATATTGATGGAGAAATTCAGTGGGGTGATTGCCAAACTTGATCTTATCTGTAACAATTGGAATGACACCACCTGCTGAAGACTTACTGTAGGAAAGCTCCACCATGAGGAGAAGGTCTCTGAGGGCAAGACCATGCGTCTTTTCTTTGGCATCGGGAAGGGATGTTTGCTTGTGGGAGGAAGAAGGGGGAGGCTGGCACTCTGACTCACTCTCTTTCCTGAGGACTCCAGTGGAGAAGGGAGCTAGAGATGCACTCTCCCTTTAATAGATAGATGAATGTAGGCCTTTCTCTCTCTCTTTTTACCAAATTCTTATTCTCCTTAATAAATGCTTAAAAGTCTAACTCTTGCTAAAGCTTATAATTTATTGCTGACCACTCTTTAGATATTTTAGACAGTATAGCTAGAATTTTAGCTCCTTTACATATCTCTTAAGCAATATGGCTCCTTTATCCACTTTGTCTGGTGTGACTGCTTAGGCAGCTCTTCTTCATGTTGACGCGGATTTTTTTGAGTGGGTATTATACTACTGTATATCATCACATGTGAATACAGGCCTTTAGTAGCTTGGCACCAATAGAAGATATGTTGTGCTTTCATTTTTTTTAGCAGGTGAGGAGCACCTTAAGCATGACAACTTCCATGACACTGGTAACACCTTTTTTTATACCTTGTTTGACATTAACACTTAGTGGATTATTGAACAGAGTTGTCTCTAGTCTGATTTGTCTTGTAGTGTTACTGGATTTTGATTTTCCCAATTCCCCAGTTATTAGTATCCCCTTCTACCCCTTGTCCCCATTACTTTGTACACAATCCTTTTTCTCTGCCTGTTTATGTGTTACTTCCCACCAGTAGAATGTGACCTCTTTGAGCACTGGAGACCGCCTTACAATATATGTATCAGCCCTGTACCTGGCTCATCTATAGTATTAATAAATATTTGTTGACTGATAAGCATATAAGAGACTCCTTGTCTGAACAGAGCTCTTAAGGTTATATTTTGTGATGCTGATCAGATACTTACTTGGAATTAATGAGCAAGAACTATAGCAGGGATTTTTATCATCTTCATCCTTTGTAGACCATCTGCTAGTGGTTTGTTTAGAAGATGGCCAGCAAAAGCCAGGGATCATTTCTGCTGTTCTTACTGAGGAGGCCCTTTGATCTACTCATAGCCATTATTTAAAGATTTTTCAGAAATGAGAAAGACTATGCTTAGAAGTTGGTGATGTCTTCTGTGCCACTTACTGATAAAAGCTCTGTGATCTTTTCTGTTCTTTGAGAAATCTTAAGAATCAGCCTCCTTGGGGATCTTTAAAATTGTGTTGCCTCCAAAACCTGTACCTTTTAAAAATAACCTTTTTTAAAAAAAAAATTCTGATTCTCTCCTCAACTTAATAATGAAGATAAAATATGCCATTTCCACAATTTCATATAGTATATTTGGTACTGAGTTGATGGTAGGGTACAAATGTGATATTTCTTCTGTGGTTGCTAGTAAGAATTAGTTTGTTGCAAGCTGGCCTTTTTTGGAGGGAGGGTTCTCTCTTGGGTATTGGGTCATAACTGTTCTACATTTTCTAGCCAACTTTCCTCTCCTCCCTGCTCCTGCTTCAGCTACAAACCTTTCCATTCTGTTTAGGGTGGTCTTGAGAATAGTTGACAAGCTCATCCTAACCTTTGTGGGAATATATTTCCTCCTTACTGCTTTGTCTCAGTCCTCCGAATTCTTTAGAACCTTATTACAGGAATTTCCATTTTAACACCTCCATGATACTTTCTCTGATAGTTCACCAGTGTTGTTTTCATCTTCCTGACCACTTAATAGCACTTGTCTGTACCATGAAATTTGTTACATGTTACATGATTTAATTTGTCACTAGGTGTGGTCTGGTCTTGTTCTCTGATATAATGCTTTGTGCTGTTCCTGCTTTTACTAATCTGTGTGACAAACTAGCCTTTTATTTTAAATTTTAAAATTTTTCCTAAATTAAAAGTTCTTTTTAAGCAACATATTTAGTTGGTTGCTAGTTTTTTTACATGTGCATTTATATATCCAACTCACATCTCCCTCCCTCAAGACCACCTTATCTGCAACTGCCTGTTGGGCATTTCATACTGGCTGATCTGAAGGCATTTCAGACTCAACACGTCCAAAACAGAACTCTTTCTTCCTCTGTCCTCCCTGAGGCCCCTCCTGAATGTCCCTACATATGTTAAGCACATCACCATTCTCCCCGTTTCTCAAGTTTGTGGCTGTTTATACTTCCACAGAATCTCTTACATCTGATCTCTCCCTTCTGCTCCTATAGTCATCCTTTTCATCTGAGGCCCTCATTACCCCTTGCCTAGATTAGTTTCCATGTCTTAGGTCTCTTCTCTTGGGTCCATCCTCCCCATGGGATCCAAAATGATTTTCCTTGAGTGCCCATCTCAATTTGATACTTCCTACTCAATCAACTCCACCAGCTCCTTGATAACTCTAAGATAACATAGACTTTTTGTTTGACTCTTCAAAGCTTGGTCCAATGTGTCTTTCCAGCCTCATGACGATGCTCTATGGTACAGCACACTGGACTCCTCTCTGTTCCTTACACGTGGTGCTCCGAGAGAAGCTTCTCATACCTGGGATGCCTTCTCTCCTCTCCTCCCCTTCATAGATCACTTTCTTCAAGGTGCAACACGAACACCGCCATCTGTCTCCGTGAAACCTTTCTTGCTCTCTCCTACCCTTTCCCTCATCTGGTCAGTGCTCACCCTCCCTGACTCCCTTATTTATTTTCTCTGTACTTATATGTACATGACATATTCCCCAACAGAGGCCAGCCTTTTGAGAGGAGAGATGGCATTTACAGTGCCCATTACATCATAGATGCTTGATAAGTGCTTTGTAATTCATTCATCTGTGTCTTCTTTTGCTAATTATGTTGTATGTGTAAGTTTGGTTTCCCTAACTACATTGTAAACTTAGTGGAAGTGGGGAATGCCTCATGTATCACTTGTGTTTCTTTGGGAGCACCAGATACACTATTAACCACATAGCAAGAACTCATAAAGTTCTTGCTGAACTGAATGAGTTTAGTGAGTTTCTTCCTGCTGTTCTCCTTTTGGGCCATTTGGAGCACAGTAGTTTAATTCAGTACAGTAAACAGCTAGGCTTTGGAGAGAGAAAGTTTTGATAACATTTAGTCCCTTCCTTGATGGAGCTTATAAGAAACAGTACTAAGACAGTGCACCTTAAAAATGAGCAGATGATGTTTCATGACAGTGTAGGGATTGACTTTTAAGGTCTCAATTTAAAAATTCTCTGATTCTGTGAATTCTAATTTCACAGATATATTAAATGTAACGTGCTGACGAGAGAAAAGTTATTCCTATATGAACTTGATTGATGTTTTTATTTTTTAATTTTTAATCATTTTGTTTTGGCACTGTAGATAAACCCAGGCTGCCCAGAAATCATGTTCCCTAAATAGTTAAGATAACCAACATTAAGGAGTAATTATGACCGATGATCCCTCCAGCCTTCTACTCAGGTAGTTTGCCATTCCTTCTGTTAAAATAAATGTGTGTACCTCACTTTTGAGGAGGCAGTACTAGCACAATCTGTTGAATATTTCGCTTGAAGTTTCTTGGAGTTTAATGTTGCTGTCATTATGGCTTTCATTCCTTGCACTCTCTGTTCCTTGCCTCACCTCCTAAATCTCCCCTCATTTCTCTGACTTATTTGGGGTCATCATTTTTATAATGCCGTTAGTCATCCGTTACATTCATATACGGTTCTCTATAGTCTCCAGCTCCTAATGTTCTTTCCCCAAAAAGCAGATGTGCATTCAAGGATAGACCAAAAGTACTTCGGGATTTAGAATACATCCAGTTGGTCTTAGAAAAGGGCAACAAAGATACTTAAAATAAATTTTAAGTTTGCAAATTGTTAACCAGTAAAGACTGTCATAAAAATTATATATCTCTGTGTATGTGTGTATACATACATACATACACACACACACACACACACATATATTTAAAGCTCATATTTCTTTATTAACCCTCTTTATCAATAGCAAACACCTCCCCCACGAGGCTTGGCATTTTATAATCCTGGGTTACATAAGCACAGCTTGGATCTCTGACATTTTGCTATTCCTTTAAACAATTAAAGCTTTTACGGGCTCTGAGCTCACATAGCCTGCCACCAGCTCCTACCCACAACAAGGCCCTCACAGCTCCCTGTACAAGCTCACAAAGAAGCTTGGCCACTTTTCCAGAATGCCAAAGGCTGTTCAGAGGAGGAGTCAGCCCAGTGTATAATAATGCTCACTCACGCTCTCATCGAAATGAATGAAAGGCAGGAGTGATTGATAGCAGAAACTCAGAGTGAGGCCATCTGCTCTAACCTGTACCATCTCTGAACTGCCAGTGGTCACTGAGGATGCCTGCCTCCCAGGGAGCTCCTGCCACTCTGGGACCCCCACAACCCCTGTTCTTTGAGGCCCGTGCAGAACAAGGTGAATCCTCTTTTCCATGTTAACTCTTTAGGTACTTGACATTGGTCACTTTCTTGCCAAATCTTTCTTGAGTCGAAATGTCCCCATTTCTTTCAGTTAATCATCATATGGCATGATCTGAAGGTTTTCTTCATTACAATTTCTATGTTGCAAAAGGAAATACAGACAAAAAAAATGAAACAGGAAAAATAAAGAAAGTTTAAAAAAAGTTATGCTTTAATCTGCATTCAGAGTTCATTAGTTCTCTCTCTAGAAGTAGATAGTATTTTTCATCTCGAGTCCTTTGGAATTGTCTTGGATCATTGTCTTGATCAAAGTAGACAAGTCATTAACAGTTACCATTGTCACAGTATTGCCGCTATTGTTGTTTGTCTTTCGTTCTCAAAGAGGACTATGATGTGGGAGATGTCATGACTTGCAGGGAACTGGATTTAAGTGAGGGAGTGCTCTCTCCTCCAGAGCCATCCAAGTCCATTGGCAAGATATACATCAAGGATGACTGGAGATGGCTCTGGATGTTTAAGGCAATTGGGGTTAAGTTAGACTTGCCAAGGGTCACACAGCTAGTGTCTGAGGTGAGATTAGGGCCCGTACTCTATTCACTACACCACCTAACTCAGAACAGTGATCTCCTGGTTTTGCTCCCTTCACTTTACATCAAATCATACAGGTCTTCCCAGGTTTTTCTGAATGGCCTTAGACTCTTTAAAAGGTTAAATATTGAAGAGCCTTCATTATTCATATTTAAAGAAAACTAAAAGTTCCTGTTTTACACCAATATTTTATTGTGAAATTTTTAAAGCAAATATTGTTGTGTATTTTGCCTAGAATGAAAGATTTTAGACATCATCATTATCTATTGAGGCCAGAGACATGAAGTGCCTCACCCAATGTCACATACCAGAGCAGAGTTGAACCCAGTTCCTTTGACCCCAAACCCAGCGTTCTTGACAACATACATTTTCCCCATCCTTTTGTATTCAGCCACTTCTTGCCTGGTTTGTCTTGTGGTGGTGGGAATTTTTTGGTTAGAGGAAAAATAAAGTCTTGAAGTAGAGTGTTGCTAACTGTCCTATAAAAGGATCAGCCAGTGACCTTATATGACCTTACCTATTAATTAGCACTATGGCCAGTGAGCTTGGTTGGATAATAGCTTCACAATTTTTTCCATTTTTAAAATTTAATATGAAATATAATTTTGCTTTTGAAATCCAAGACTTAGAATTCTAATTTTTCTGACCAATTAGAGTTTTTATTCAGTGGTAAGTAGTCTAGGAAATTCTAATTATAGAAAAGCAATAATGAACTACTCAGCTCCTTCCCAATTAATTTCAAATGGAGACATGCCAGGACATTTGGGTCTTAGAGTCATGCTTCCTGGGAAGGGGGCCACAAATATACAATCATATATATAGAAATGATTGAAAATTGTTAGTGGCATGACTTCACTTTTTTTTTGTTTTTGCTGGATCTCTGATTTGGTGATAAGGGATGCTACAAGAGCAAGGAGGTAACATGAAAGTGTGATTAGGAGAAAGAGAAGAGAAAGGAAGAATCCAGCAATGGCCAAATTAGATTTTTACACAAGATCTCTGAGATACCAGCCAAGGAAAGCTCTTTTCACGTTAGGACATCAGTGAAACTGGGCCAAGGATTGTTGTTGTTCAGCCATTTCAGTCATGTTCAACCCTTCGTGACCCCATTGGGGTTGTCTTGGCAAAGATACTGGAGGGGGTTGTCATTGCCTTCTCCAGCTCATTTTATGGATGAGGAAACCGTCAAACAGGGTGTAGTGATTTGCCCAGGGTCACACAACTAGAAAGTATCTGGGGACGGCTAGGTGGCGGTCCTGGAGTCAGGAGGACCTGAGTTCAAATCCAGCCTCAGACACTTGACACTAGCTGTGTGACCCTGGGCGAGTCACTTAACCCCAATTGCCTCGCCCCCCCCCAAAATAAATGAATAAATGAATAAATGAATGTATTCCCCCAATTACATGTAAAAACAAACATTTTGGGGCAGCTAGGTAGTGCAGTGGACAAAGCACCGGCCCTGGATTCAGGAGGACCTGAGTTCAAATCCAGCTTCAGACACTTGACACTTAGTAGCTGTGTGACCGTACGGCAAGTCACTTAACCCTCATTGCCCCACCAAAAAAAAGAAAGAAAGAAAGAAGGAAAGAAAGAAAGAAAGAAAAGTATCTGAGGCCATATTTGAACTCTGGAAGATGAGTCTTTATGCCTCCAGTCCAGCACTCTGCATTATGGCGCCACCTAGCTGCTCTGGCTGAGGAGGCGGGGTGGAGAAATGCTGCAAGAGAAGGGGAAATGCCAAGAGTCCAGAGCCCACTTTGCCTGGCAGCTTCAGAGAGATTGATGCAGGAGCTATAGAAATAGTTGTGGGCAATCACTTCAGACCCTTAGAGTCTATATCACTGGTGTTCTTAATCCCTTCACCTCATTGAAGATATGCATTTCAGAAGAGAGAGAAGTGGATGTGGGCAGTGACCGGCTGATTCTGAAGGGGCCTCAGGGAGGCCAAGTGAAGGAAGCAGAACCAGGGGAATGATAAGTCCAGGGAGCACACCAGTGTCCATGGAGACAGCACTGAGAGAAGCAGAAGTGGAGTTCATTGCAAAGACAGTGGCCGCTATCAGAGCTGAAGCACACGGGCTTCCTTCCTTTCTTTCTCTTTGTCAGTAAACTATAAAAGTGGAAAGTGACACGGACCAATCCTGCCCCACAGCGATTTGACTTCCCTGTTTGCAGGGACTGTGCTTTGTTAGGGGCTGGAAGGGTTGGTTGGGAAGTGGATCCTGTCAAAACAAAATGGATCAAATTCATTTTTTACAGTCTGGTGTCTGAGGATGGAATTTCCATTTCTGAATTAGAGTTTAAGATAGAAGATGATGGATTTTGGGCCAGAAATCAAGTGTATCCAAAAAGGACTTGGGGAACTTTAAATAAAAAGAGAGGTTCTGTGTCTGCTAGGCCAGATCCCATAGAGAAGCAAGTTCTTCAGTGCTTCCGAGGAAGGTCAGTGGGAAGGACCAGGAACTCATGAGAGAGAACATCTCGTAAGAATGACAGTGATAATTTCATGGCCTCTGATCTCTGTATACAAATGGGCAGAGTGTGGAACATAAAATGAATGAGATTTTCACGTAAGGCACAAAGACAACTTATTGGTTTTAATGGAAATCATGATGTGACTCATGGCTAGAATCTGGCATTGAAAGGGTTGACCTTATTCTAGAGGGACAAATTAGCTAAAAGGGACTGTCTCCAGTTCAGAAGAGGGGGAGAGAATAGAGTGAGGGTCCGAATGCCTTTGTCTTGGGGACTGTTATTCTGATGAGGGAGAGGCCCAGGCCCCATCCCCATTTCATGTGGTGGTCTCAGTTTCACTCACAGTTCAGCTCCCTGGCCTACTAACTCCTCAGTAATAGCTTCATTTCCTTATCCACCTGTCAGCCCCACTTATGGATCATCTTCTCCTATTAGAATGTAAGCTTCTTGAGGGTAGGGACTGTCTTCTTTGTAGATAGATAGACAGACAGACAGATTAGTAGGTTTGTATTTACATCCCCAACACTTAGTGCAGTGCCTGACTAATAGTAAGAATTTACTAAATGCAAGCTCTCTATTACTTTTCTTCTCCCAATGCTGCTCTAAGACTTTCTTTTTGTTTTTGTTTTTGGTGAGGCAATTGGGGTTAAGTGACTTGCCCAGGGTCACACAGCTAGTAAGTGTTAAGTGTCTGAGACCAGATTTGAACTCAGGTACTCCTGACTCCAGGGCTGGCGCTCTACCCACTGTGCCACCTAGCTGCCCTGCTCTAAGACTTTCAATCATAAAACATTTCAATATAAGGATATTCAAAATTATTAACCCAGAAAGCAATGGGAGAATTCCTGGTTGGAGAAAATAGGCTACAGCATGTAAGGCTTGAGAAGTGACATGAGAGGTCAGATAAAGCCTGTGTAGAGCATGGCTATTGAAGCAGAGACCTCCAGCATGTTGGGGCCAAGGGAGGGATGGAATATCTATGCAGGATTAATGGAAAGGCATGAGCTAAACATGAGAATCATAAAATCTCAGACTTGGAAGGACTTGAGCAGTCTAAGCCCTATCTCATTGTAAATCCTCTGCAATATCCATGAATGTCAGTCATCCCAACTGGGCATGAAGTTTTCCAGTGATGGGGAACTCTTCGCCTGTGCCTTCAGATAGCTCTGATGATAAATTTTTCTTTGCAGTGATAGAACCTCATGTTGATTGGACAGCAGGGAGGCACCTGGTTAGAACCCTGAGCTTGGAGTCAGAAAGACTTACCTTTTCTGGAAAACAAGGGGACTGGACTTTTCAAGGGCCCTCCTAGTTGTTGATCTGTGACCCTCTGACAACTCCCTTGCTTCTCATTGTGCTCTCTTCTGACAAGGAAATCAAAGATGATCTTCCTTCCACATGATGACCCTTAAAATACTTGAGGACAGCTCTCATGTCTCCCCTAAGTCTTTTCTTTGTCTTCTCTTCTTTAACCTGAAGAGCACAAGTTTCTTCAAATAGGTATCTTTGGGTGGCTCCTTATCAGCCTGGCCACCCTTTCCTGGAAGCGGGCCCATGACTGAGCTTTACAAATTTTGTCTAATTGAGTTCTGAACAAAATATTGCCAGTGTGATCAAACAAGTGGAGCTCTTGGGACCACCACTCCCTCTGTTGCTGAGCATCATCATTCATTAGTATTTTAGGGTTTGGTTTTTCCCTTGACTTAATTGATCTTAGAGTCTGCTGCTCCCTCACCCTATCAACTGAGATGATATCTTTCCAGTGCTTAGCATGGTGTTTGGCACATAGTAGGCATTTAATAAATGCTTCTTCCCTTCTAACCACCTTCACCCCCAGTTTTTTTTATATAAAATATTTTGAGTCATACCTAATTCTCTATGCATCTAATTTTTTTACAATCAGAATCTAGGGCTTTACACGTTTTACATTTTATCTTACTAAATTTGACCAATCTTTCTAGCTTGTTGAGGTTTTTTGAATCCTGATTATGCCATCCAACTTGTTCTGTGTCCCTTGCATCTTGATGCTCACCCCAGATTTGGTACACATGCCACGTATGCCCTCATCCAAGTAATTGACAGAATTGTTGAACTACAGAGAACAAAGCTCAGGAGGGATCGATCCTTGGTCTGGTCCTCTCTCATCTACTCCAGCTTGACATGGATCAGTTCATCACTACTCCTTGGGGCCAGCCTTTCACACAGTTGCAAATCTACAGAATTGTGCTTTCTGTTGTTCTTCTCCTTGGCAAGGATAGTCTGAGGTGTTTTGCTGGCTGCCTTGCTGAAATCCACGTGTGTGATGGCTACCCTTGACTTACTAGTTTGATAACTGTCAGGAAGGAAATGAGGTTAGTCAGGTATTGCTTGTTCTGAATGATAATAATAGAAACTAGCATTTATATAATTCTTGTGCGATATTTACTTCCTTTTCTAGGTATCTATCAACAGAGATTTTAATCCTCTGTTGTAATATGTTCCTTGAGTACACTCGTGTATTCTTCTAGTCATATGTGAGCCCCTTATGGGGGACAGGGAGTGTTGGGCCTTTGTCTTTGTGTCCTTAGCACTGGGTACAGTTCCCTTCATATAGAGGGCCCTTGATTGCCGCTTGTTGAATGATGATTGTTGTTACATATTCTATAAAATGTTACTTTGGTGTTAGCAGCTGGGCTTTGTTCCAAGATCTCCTGTAAGTGTTCTTTCTAGTAGTTGATGTTTAGCAGGGATTCGATTTAGTTTAATTAGACTTATTTAGATGAAGAAACTCAAGATTTTTATGATTTCTGTATGAGATAAACAGTGCTGATGAGATCAAATGAAATCAGGTTCCTGTTTCAGCCAGCACTTGGGTTGAACGACCAAATGTTAGGCACAAATGTGGTATGCCAAGAGATACTTAAAGCTGATCATTCTTAGTCCTTTTCATAGACACAAAACACTTCTGGGTCGAGCATTATAGATGCTATTAACATCATTATAGATGATATAGATATTATAGATGTTTGGGGAATATTATTGTACATACTTGATACATGTTGGTTTAGAGGATCGTAATAGCTAGCATTTAATAGTAATAGCTAATTCTGGGAGGTTGGTGCTATTATTTTCTTCTTTTTACAGATGAAGAAATTGAAGCAGATTGGGGTTAAATGACTTGCATGTGGTTTGACAGTAAGTTTATGAACTAGGATTTGAACTTCAGTCTCCCTGACTTCAGGTCCAGTGCTTTATCCAATGTGCCACATAGCTTTATATTGTGTAGAGAGGTAGATGTGGTTTAGACATTTTGAGCTTTTTGTGTAATGCGTTGGCTTTCAAGAAGATGAATTCTGGAACCTGAGTTGGACCTGAAAAAAATTAACTGAAGAAAAATTTGTTCTGAAGATGATTCAGCTAATTCCCTGTGGTGATATATGTTGCAACCCATCTAAGTCTGCTCACCCCGGACCATTCTGCTCAGGTCTTCCCATTGCAAGGAGTCTCTTCAACATGTCTGGGACCTTCTTTGACAGTGTGAGGATAACAGTAGAGCATCTGGCCTGTTTTTTGTTTTGTTTTGTTTTCCCTTGATAACACAATTTTGAAAACACTTGATGACTCATTCTCAAGATAGGAAAAACATAATTGCCCAGATATTAGCAGCTACTGACCTAAATGCATGCTTTCTTCATAAATTTTTTGAAAAGTAAGTGCATATACCAAGCATATTCTTGAAGAAAACTAAAGTTAATAAGTAGGTGTTTTCAGGTGATTGACCGTATCTTTCCTCTCTATTGAGGTGATGCATAATCATCAAGTATGGTTCAGTGCTGTGGAAGATGTCTTACGTCAGTTCCAAAACAAAGGAGGATTTCTATTGCTAACAAGGTTCCACAAGTGTTCTTGTTGGCAAATGACATAATATAATAGTTTCAAGCCTTTCAATACCATACAGTCTCTTTGACAGAACTTAGAGAGATGTGAGAATGATTGAACTAGTCATCCATGTTGGAAAAGCAAAGCAGGTTAACATGTATATCACCTAAATTATGGCACGTGGCCATCATTGATCCAGTAGTGCAAGTATCTTGGAGAAGCATTACACCTGGATAAGGAATGGTGCCTGGCATTGAGGAGGTTTGAATACTTTTTGGAAACTGGGTGTTGTTTCACTTGAGCCCAAATTTCATGCTTCTGCCAGAGTCCTGTCCTACTGATCTCTTATTTTTACATTGTCTGCATTTCTTAAATATACAACTCCTTCTCAGGGAGACATCTTTTATAAAGAAGAATTAAGAAGAGAAAAAAAGATGGCTCAGTGAGACTGATTGGCAAAAGACAGTCCCTGTCCTGAAAGAACTTACAATCTAATGGGAGAGGCAACATGCAAACATATGTACAAAGCAAACTATATACAGGATGAATAGGAAATAATTAAAAGATGGAAAACACTGGAATTAGGAGGGGTTGGGGAAAGTTTCCTGTAGAAGGTAGGGCTTTAGTTGGGAGTTAAAAGAAGCCGGAGGTCAGTAGTCAGTATGGAGTTTATTGAGTTGGAGGCTGACATGGTCAGACTTGAGCTTTAGGAAAATCACTTTAGTGACTGAGTAGAGGACAGACTGGTGTAGGGAAAAACTGGAGACTGACAGACCCACCTGCAGTCTGTTGCTGTGGTCCAGGGGTGCCTGGAGCTGAGGGGGGGAGGTGTATCAAAAGCAGATGCTGAGAAGAGGGCAGCAACGGTAAGGAAGGAGCATCACCAGGAAAGTTGGAGGGAGCCCATGATAGACAGTGAGGGTCCTGCCACAAATGCCCACTGAGATCCATCAGGTGTCCTTTGAGGAGAACTTTGGCTATTTGGTGTTCTACTTCATTTGGCAGAAAATAACACTTAAGACTTTGGTACTTCTACTTATCTGCCTTCAGACAGGATGTGCTTTGGTACATTCTCACTTAAGGGTTGGTACTGGCTGAAAAGGCATCGAGCATGTGATTTGTAATGTATAAAAGAAATCGTGCATGTCTGATGCAGCACTTCCCACTACTCATATTAAATGTTGTGGCAGTACTTAGTGGTGAAATGAATCCCCTCCTAAGGAACTTTCATGGGGATGGTGTCTCCTCAGTACTGTCCGTTTTGGCCCTGGCTGATATTGTGCTAAATCACCCTGTGACTAGAGAGCCCTCAGACAATCATTTACAGAAGTACGCTTTTGGAAGAACACAAAACAAAGGTGTAATAGAAATATGTTTCCATGTCATGTTTTTGGGAAGCTTATATTTGAGCATCACAGGATGGGAGAATTTGACTCTTTGTTTTTGTTTTCTTAAATATGACGAAGACAGCTGTAATTTATCTGTCCATGTCAGTGCATCTGTACTGGTCTCTGTTGTTATTTCTTCATTGTTTTTAACTTTGAGGAAGAGCCCTCTAAGCACATTTGCCTATTTGATTAGTATTTAGTTTTAGTTTTGTCGACAACTGGATCATGTTTGAGGGTGCTTGAACTTCAGTTTCTTAAATCAGTCATCAGAATAAGGCTTGGAATTTTTTTAGTGTTATTATATAGGATGTTCCAAAAGCCTTTGTGCGGCCCTATAGCTTCAAACTTCATTTTTTCCTGACAATTCATAATTGAGGCACATCTGGCTGCAGTTTGTCTTTGGCCTCTAGGAGGGCAAGAGCATCTGTTAAGCAGATTAAAAGTGTAAATGGTGTCTGGAAGAATATTGAAATGGGAGAGCACATTTTCCAAGCTACTTTAGCAACACTGATGAACATACAGTAGTGTATTCATTAAAGCCTGTCTTGAAGAGTCCCTCCTTGCCAGCACTTCTGGTTGTGCTTGTATGAAGGTGTCCCACAGCCTTGACAGCTTTTTCTGCCTCTTGCTCCCTAGTGCCTGTCACTCACAGGTCTGTCTCCTCAGCTGTCTGAAGACACGAAACAGTAGGATTTTACCTTGCAGTGACCCACGTTGTGCCTACAAAGAGAAACTTCTTGTACCTAGAAGTAATAAAATGCCTTTTTTAAAAAAAATGATAATGAGGGCACAGTCTTCTTGTGTTCTATATTTGGTGGAGCTCTTTGGGAAGCACAGTTTTTCATCAGGATGTCAGGAGACTCTTGTGGTACCCAGACAGTAAAATGCAGAAAAGGAAGGTCTTTCAGCATTTTACTGACAATTTTGCAGCTTACAAACAGAAAAGTGATAGCCATGCTTTCTCAAGGGCCACGGACATTGTCAGAAGAATAGTTGTCTGACTCGTTACTGTTCTGAGGGTGCCATGAACATCTTTTAGTCCTTTGTTAGATTGTAATTCTAATTAGGCTTGTCCAACTTGAAATGCAGCCTCATTCAGCCAGAGCCTCATCTTCATTGAAGAGAGCAGAGTCAGAAGTGGCAATCAGAAGTGGTCTAAGTCAGGTCTTGGCTTCTTGCTGACAGCTGTGTGAAGTTCATTGTTCTCTGGCATTTGAATATATCAGAGTTGAACATACTTGCAGGGGGGAGTCTAATTTGAATGTAACTAAGCAATATTTAAGTGCTCTAATGCTGATTTTGAAGCTAGATCTTAACATTTTCTTAGCACGTCAGGGGAGATAGATTGTAGAGTACACATATATTGATTTAGTGTTTTCAAGAGTGGGAGACTGCTATTTTTATTTCTTCCTTCAGTGTAGTTCAGAGGCTGGAATCATCCCGTTCTCTCCTTATTTTCTTTTACAAAGAAATGATTGTAGAGTTAGAGGTAAGAGAAATATGTAGGCCAAAAGATATGGTTGTTTAAAGGGTACAGAAACAGTTTGGTTTTTTTTTTTTTGCAAGCAATGGGGGTTAAGTGACTTGCCCAGGGTCACACAGCTAGTAAGTGTCAAGTGTCTGAGGCTGGATTTGAACTCACGTCCTCCTGAATCCAGGGCCGGTACTTTATCCACTGTGCCACCTAGCTGCCCCCCAGAAACACTTTAAAAAGAGCGAAGTATATGTTTTTATTGAGGAGCGGGGATAAAGATCTGTTTTGGTTAAATAATACTTATATCATTGCCCTAAGCTTCCTTATCTTACATATTTTAAAAGTGAATTTGGCTTGTATTGCCTTTCCTGAATGCTGTAATTGAACTTATTATGAAGTTAGATCTTTTTAAGCCCTTGTGGAAAAGGGTGTCAAAACCTAGGTCAGAGTTGCCCCCTTGTTTCTGACCCTTTATTACTTCAGTGTCTTAGCCTTTGGGGGGGGGAGGGGAAGAGAGGGAAGGAATATTTTTTAAGTTTAATATTAAGAAGTTATATGGGGGGAAGCTAGGTGGCACAGTGGATAGAGCATTGGCCCTGGAGTCAGGAGTACCTGAATTCAAATCCAGCCTCAGACACTTAACACTTACTAGCTGTGTGACCCTGGGCAAGTCACTTAACCCCAATTGCCTCACCAAAAAAAATAAAAAGAAGTTATATAGGAATCAAACTCACTGAGCAGTACATAACCATGAGTAAATTACTTTTCCAATGTAACATCAAAGGGAATTCTGAAGGAATGACAATGTGGTGAAGTTGGAAAGAGCTGGTTAAGAGCCAGACAGCTTAGCTGTGAGTCCTGCTGTTCAGTATTGTGACTTTTGGATGCATTTCTGAGCCCCGAGTGTCTTTATTTTAAAATGAAGAGAGTAAGCCAGATGCCATTGAAGAGAAGGTCCTTCCCACTGCTAACACTCTATCCTCGCAGGTTCTTCATCTCTTTACCAAGTATTCGAAGTAGGTAGAATTACAGGTAGTTTGGCTTAGTCTAGACTTTGCAGAGTTCTCCATCATTTGACTTGCGCCAGTAGAATAATTTTACTTCATTACAAAGGTAATAGGAGAATAAACTCGAAGCCTGTGGTAATATTTTCCACAGTTCATTTATTTATCTACCTCAGATGATAATACTGGGCTTAGAAGAGAAATGTAAAATCAAGAGTCATGGAAAGACCCCAGAATTTCAGAGAATTTGAGAGGGAATTTTCCAGATGGGCCTCAAAGGAAAAGTTTTCAATTTTCCCCCTTAGAATTAGCCCCAATAACATGAGTCATTTCTGCAGTGCTATTAAACAATCTACATTTTTCAGTTCTTCTTATTAAGTAATGTTTGTTAAGTACTTGCTTGTGCTTAATTAGTAATGCTCTTCTCTCATAATAGTCAAATCCTTGCTATAGAAAAGAAAAAAGGAATGTTACTTGTTATGTCTTTGAGTCACTGTGTGACTTGCTGAGGTCTCCCATTGTTTAGAGAGGCCCTAAGCAAGCAAACCATTGTCTACTGAATGAAATCCAAGTAATGGGTTTTCCTGTCTATCCCTAGTATGCCTTCCTAGCCTAACTGCTCTGCCTCTTCCCTTTATGAGCACACTGCTGGGACCTTTTCCTTAAATGTGCCCTGAGCTTTCCTCTTTCTCCCCCCCCCCCCCTTTTTTTTTGACTTATCTTGTTCCTAATCTGCCAGAAATGCCCTCCATTCCCCCTTCACTTTTCCCCAATCCTTTAAGTCCCAGCTCAGATATTAGCACTATCTTTGGTAGAGCATCCTTTCCTTTCTCTGAACTATCCCTATGGGATAGAGTTTCTATATGGAGAGAATGAGATTGATTACATGACATATTTTTATCTGTGCCCCCTTTTAATCCACTTCCCATGGTCTAGAAGCCAGGAGTGCGCTAAGAAACCTTTAACAACCAACTCCCAGAGAAAATGCACTTCTCAGCAGATGGACATTTTGACCTCTTGATTGCTCTCTTGGATAGATAACCAAATCAACCATTTTATATTAGAATCTGCATGGCTTCAGAATTTGACCCCATAAACATGTATTTGTTATGCTCGCTAGTTTTCATCTGCTTTGTAGAATGGAGCAGTGACTTAGAACTTCCTGGTGATGAATATGAGGGCTTCTTCTGACTTTTGAGGAAGGATGACTTTAAAAGTTGCAGCTGGAGAGGGTTCATGAACTACCTAAGTTTCAAAAGACGAGAAAAGAAAAGCATCTATTATTAATGTTATAAATTAAATGTGCAGGATTCAGTAACACTGGTTTATTGATGCTGGGCAAAGAGCCTTTAACAAACCCCATCTCATTCTGGCTCTCCTTCCCAACACCACACTGCCTGGTCATTTGTAAAAGGTCTATTAGAGAAGATGTCTATTGCTGACATGTCACCTTTTAAATCTTCTTTTAACAATCACCAACCTCTTATTTACTTTCTTCCTCTTTCCTGTGGGTCATATGTCAATGATGAAGAAAAGAGACTGCCTTTATTTTTTTTTCAACTTTATTTGTAAATCTGCAGGTGTTAGAACAATTTTTTTTTTAAATGAGGCAATTGGGGTTAAGCGACTTGCCCAGGGTCACACAGCTAGTAAGTGTTAAGTGTCTGAGGCCGGATTTGAATTCAGGTACTCCTGAATCCAGGGTCGGTGCTCTATCCACTGCACCATTTAGCTGCCCCGTTAGAACAATTTTTGAGAATTACCTGGGGAGTTAGGTCATTATATAATCCAGGAGAGAAGAAATTCCAGAGAGTTCAAGGTTGATATAGGAAACCTAGAAAGAACTTTAGGGCAGGGCAGAGGAGCAGTCAGACAGGTAGGAAGAGAGAACATGTTAGTTAGAAACTAGCCTTCTCATTAAAGAAAACCTGGAGAGGACAAGACAGCATTCCGGAGGGAGAGGACCAAAGGGAGGCAGCGGCGGCGAATGATGCACAGAAGTCAGAAAGGATGAGAATGGTTTGTTTGTTCTGTAAGGTCTCTGAGAAAATAAATTCATTCATTCCTATACCGTTTCTCTGAAGACATGATTTTTGACCAAAATGGAGACACCCTCTTTCACACTCCCTCCTAATCCATGTTTTTCCTTTTTGTAGTAGAAAAATCAGTCTCAGGTAGGAGAACCTGAAGGAGTGAAGATTTGTTAGGAATAAAATGGTGTAGTTTAAGTTTTATTCTGCCATTATTTTGTATGGTTATGTTGAAAATGCCTTGATTTTTTTTAAGTACCCATTTGTTGTTACTGTATTTATAATTGTTGGCATAAGAGTGCTGGGGTGTTGCATTTCTATCATTGTTTAAGAATTGAGAGGAAGATAATATTAAAATCACACAGAAACCATTGAATGTCAATAGGTTATTAGCACAGCACGTTACTTTCAAATAGGCCATATTCAAAGCTAAAACTGTTCCAGTAAAATATTATAAAGAGTTTCAAAAATGTACCTTTTAAGACTTACCAGAAGAGCCAAACAGCAATAAAGTCTGCCAGTACAAAAAGTATTAAATAAGTTATGCTTCATTGTCCAACTGAGTAAACATCTTTTCTTTCAAATAGCATTTTCTAAACATCTCTGAATGAATTTCTACAGCTTTTTTTCTGGAATTATTAAAATGGAGGAAACATGTCACTATAGTAAGGGGCTTTACTGTAACTTCTTATGTTGAAGAATTTAGGACAAAATAGATTGATCTGAGGCCTTGTCCCAAACAGAGGGCCACCTCTTCTCCCTTCAGCCTCCTTCTCTTTCCGGATAATCTTCTGATGCAAAGGCTAGTTGACGAGTGGGAATAGGAAGTGAAGTCATTAACTAAGCAGGGGTAGGACCACCTCTCTTGTGGAAGGGGCCTCCAGGCCTCCTGTCAGCTGTCTTGGTAGGGACTGGTAAGGCAACATCCTGAAAGGAAAAGCCTTGGATTCAGAGTGTGAGGCCCTAAGGTTGAATCCTGGCTCTTCTTTTTCCTACCTGAGTGACCTTGCAAGTCACTTTACTTGGGTGGCCCATAGTTTTCTTCCCCTGCAGAAGGAGTTGCATTAGATAATCTCTAAGACTTCTTTCAGCCCTATCTCTGATCTTATCGCTTCCCTGTTCAAAAAATGTCAGTAGCTCTTATTTCCCAAGGAAGGTGCAGACCACCCTAATTGGCCTGCAGTTCCAGGTGCCTAAACCCCTTCTCCAGGGCTAGTGCTCTTTCAGTTTTGCCTGTACTTTCTCCCCTTCAGGTACCCCGTATTCTATGCAGTATTGTCCCCTCTTATTGTCCTGTCTTAAGTAATGATTTCCCTCATGCCTGCGTTGAATTCTGTCATGTTTCCATCACTTGAAATCCTTTCTTTCCTTCAAGATGCCACCTACTATAAAAAGCTTCTTATGATTTCCCCAGCTGTAAGTCCTCTCTTCTTCCTTGTCCTGAACTTCCGATGAACTTTCTAATTTTTAAAATTATTTGCTTACCTGTATTATCTGTCTACCTTCCCCTCCCTGCTCCCCCATTGTAAACTCCTTGAGGTCAGAGGTGATCTCTACCTGATTTCATACTTGAATTCTCAGCAATATCCTGCGCACAGTGTGTGTTTAATAAATGTTTTATGAAATCTAAATGTTCTTTACTTCCAGGGAGCTTGTAATCTATTTGGAGGGAAGAAACATGTATTTTAAAATTAGAGAAAATCAAGGATTATTGGATAGGAAAGATTAATGCGGATTGTAGTTTTTGAGGAAGACTTGATGGACAAAATAGAATTGGAATTGGGCCTTGATGGGGGGTAGGTGTGGATTGGAATAAAATACCTACTCTGTGCATATGATGGACAAAGGCACAGATTAGTCAAGATGGTTTGTATAGCGGACAGTAACGAAATACCCTAAAGGGGAAGATTTGTTCCTAGACATTTACTAGTCCCCTTCTCTGTGCCAGGCACTGTGCCAAATTCTGGGGGTACAAAGAAAGACAAAAAAACCAAGCCAAACCAACACACTCCCTGCTCCCTAGGAGGCCACACTGTGTGTATTGAATACAAGAGATAAAGTTGGAACAGGTCAGTGGGAAGAGAGGTGCATTAGGAAAGGCTTTGAATGCCAGGCCAAGGAATTTGGACTTGATCCTCTTCCTAAGATCACTCTTTCTATCAGGGGCACAGCCCTCCTCCCACCCACTCAGGCTGGCAGCCTGAGTGCCACCTGACTCCTGAGTGTTCTCACATCAAGTACCAAACCCTACAGGTTCTGTCTCCACAGCGTCTCTCGCTGTCTGAGAGCACAGGGGGACACCACTCATCAGCTGTGTGACCTCTGGCGAGTCACGGAACCTCTCTGGGCCTTGGTTTGGCCATTCATAAAATGGGGGAATTGGTCTCAATGGCCAATGCTTGGCACAGAGGAAGAGCTCAGTGCGTGTCTTTCATTCATGTGTCAGCGATTCCCTTCCACTGGCTCCTTTCTGATCTTGTGATCCCTTCTGTTCCCTCAGGGGCCACATCCTAGTGCCAGGCCCTCAGCATTTCCCTCCTAGACCACCGCAGCAGCCTTGTTGCTGTCTCTCTGTTTCTCCTTCACTTCTTCGTCCACAAAGTTACCAAGTTGATCTGCCTCCAGCATCTCACATCGTGGCCCTGCCTTGCCGGCTCCAAGGTCTCCCTGGGGACCAGCCTTTCCCATTGGCATTTGAACCCCTTTACCATCCTTCTCCAGCCCACTTTTTCAAGCTTACCACAACACATGACGGCTCCACAGTCTGTGTTCCCGTCAAACCTGCACACTCATGCTCAGTCCTTGCACACCACATTCCATTTCCTGCCCCCATAGCTTTGCAGACAGGCTGACTGTCATGCCTGGAATGCCCTCCCTCAGCACTGCAGCCTTTTAACCTCCAGCTTCCTTCAGAACTCCGCTCTGCTGCTCCTCCTCGCCAGAGGCAAGAAAATGACTTCATTTTGTACTTATGTACATATGCTATAACAGAAGGTGAGTTCCTCAAAGGCCTGTTTCATTTTGTCACTATGTTGGGGCAGTAGTCGAGAGACCTTGGGTCAGTCCCTTAACCTCTCTAAGCCTCAGTCTCCTCATCTGAAAAATTGGACTAGATGTTTCCTTTGGTCCCCTTTGAATTTGGTGTTTCTGTGTGTGTTTATGTGTTCAGTTCTCCTTTGTCCATTTAACATCAGTCATGTTCATCTAATGCCCACTCCCCTACCCTTTGCCCTGTTTTATGTTTTTTCTCTTAGGTTCTCCATCCCTTCTTCCTCCTTTCTATACCACTACATTCCATTTACCTTTTTTTTTTCTTTTGCAGGGCAATGAGGGTTAAGTGACTTGCCCAGGGCCACACAGCTAGTAAGTGTCGAGTGTCTGAGGCCAGATTTGAACTCAGGTACTCCTGAATCCAGGGCCAGTGCTTTATCCATTGCACCACCTAGCTGCCCCTTCATTTACTTTCACCACCCCTCATTCCTTTGCCTTCTTCAAGGCTTCAGAATGGAATCTGTCTCCTCCCAAGTCCTTGCTTTTTCTTTTTTAACTCCCCCAATACCCTTTAAGAATTGTAAGGCTCTGACTGCATGTCTCTTTTCCCCCCATTAAAATGTTAGCACTACATCATTGTACCGCTCCTTCCACTTAACCAAATAAATCTGCTTTACAAAGTTTCTCTGGACTCTGTTGTTTGTATTGGGCTCTTAATCTTGTCCTCAGAAATCCCTCTAAGGCCTCCATTTCATTTAAGGCCTGTTTGTCCTCCCTGGAGAGAATTCTCCTTTGTTTCCCAGAGCTACTCTCTCCTGCCTTTTGGAATTTCATGTCCCATGTAGGAACTTCACGGATTGTGGGATCCCGCCTCAACAGCTTCTCTCTGGAGGCTGGTTGTGACGTTTGTGGGACTTGGCCTTTCATCGGGGTTTCTCTCAGGGTCTTATGGACAGATTCTTAATGTCTTCACTTTACCCTGAAGTTCTAATACCTCTAGGCAGGCCTTTTAAAAAATTAAATGATTCTTGAAATAGTGTTGGATTTCTTTTTGTTTGTTTTGTTTTTTAATTTCTTTTTAAAAATCATGATTTTCGAGGAGCCCATTGCTTCTTAAATGGTCTTTCAACCTATTTTCCAGGTCAGTTTTTGATTTGAGGTATCTTATATTGTTTAATGTCTTTTTTCCCCTTGTCCCTTGTTTTTGTTGTAATTTTTTTCTTGCACTTTGCCCCTGACACACCCTCTCCAAAGTCCTTAGAGTCAGGACCACCTGAGCTCCAGTGCTGTTTTTGGCACAGCGTGGCTGTGTGACCTTGGCAAATCACTGCACCTGTGTGCCCAGGATGTAGCTCTTAGTTACTTGAGGAGAAGGTGGATTGGCCCTAAAACCATAAATCTCTCATGCTTTATTTTGGTTACCAGTGCTTTCTTATCTTTCATGGTTAATATTCATGGCCATACTGCTGGAGTTGTCTCTCATACTCCTCCAGGTTATTGCCTTTCATTTTCCATGTGACCTATCAAATATCAGGAAAGATGTAATACAGAATACACTGCAGGCAAAGAGTGCTTACTGTTGGACTTTTACTCCTGTTCTGAGGTATGTCACTCTCTGTTTAAGCCTCCAGTGAAAGACTCATTTAACATTTGACCTCCTACAGTTAGCTAAGTTGATATGTTTATCTAATGTGTATGATAAACATTTGAACTTTGGTTTTGTTTTTGTAATTTTATTTAATAAACAGAAATTGATTTTTTTTTCTTCCTCCAACCCTCCTTGCCTCTCCTAACCACCACTGGGGAGAAAAATGAAAAATGAAACTCTTTGAATAAAATACGAAGCATTTGAATTTAGAGGATCCTAGGCCTTAGAACTGGCAGAGACCTTATGCTTGTGTTGCCTTTGAAGCCCCAAGAATTTAAGTGACTTTCCCACCTCTGGTTTCCCAAGTAGGCAGTAGGAGAGGCTGGTTTAGAAGAAAGAAGCCCTCATTCCAAATATACTTATCTTTTCTTTAGTTTACATTTCCCCTGACTTTTGAAGCCCTCAACATTTTTAGATCACAGACTCAGAAAAGCCATCTTGTTTTGTGTTTCTAGAATTAGAATCAAGCTTTTAAAAAAATTTATTTTAAGTGATAAACTCAGTTAAATGGTGTGTGGCTTTAGTTTGTGCAAATCCTGTTACATATTCAACAACTTTTTTTTTTTTTTAATGGAACTAAGGTTAGTAGAACCAGGGAGGGTATGAGATTGGGTTAGTTGGTGTGCCCTGTTTGAACAGAGAACCATTCTCTTGTGGTTTTAGACTTGTTGGGCTTGGCCTTCATTCTCATTCCTGGATTTTCCAAGGGACGATTTCTGAAATAAATCCTGAATTGAATGCTACTTCTTAACACTTGAACTCAAATGAAAAGTTTCGTTGAAGTGATGAAGGCAAAATTAAGGTACAAATATAGCACCACTAAGTAAGTGTAGTGGAAAAACCCCAAGATATTATTTCCCTTTTTCTCTTAATGCAGCTAAAACATGTTACATCTCAGTAAAGTTAAAAATGCTGTTCTACATGATATTTAAAAAGTGAAATTGAAAGTGCCCTTTCACTTAGGGCTTTTATGTAAGGAACTCTTTGTCCCTCCTTCTCATTACACACATCACCATCTGCCTTTCCACACAGGGCCACAAAAATAAGGTAGAAATCTTACAATTACTAGGTGAGTTTATGGACTAGTCAGATTTTTACTGTCATCTAGTAGACCGTCCCCCCCACCCCCAAAAAGGGAGAATTTTATTTCTTCTCTTTCATCATCACACACAGCCTTCATAACTCCATACAATCTGATTTTTCATTCCCACCATTAGTGCGCCTCTTCTCTCAAAGACTTCTTTGTGATGTGCAGGGTCATTTTCTCTTTAGCTCATTCTCCTAGGTGTGTTTGACCCCGTTGATCACTGGCTCTTTATTTTAGGTTTCTTCTCCTTGTCTTCTATGATATCCTGTCTTGGATTTCCTAATCCTCTTCCTTTTCTTGCTTCATAACTTTGGGTATTCCACAAGGTTCAGTTTTCAGACATTTGTTCATTATATACATTTTGTCCATTTTTCAAACTTTGAACTAGCTTTTTCTTTGTTGGCAGGTCTAAAATTAGTATCTTCAATTCAAAACTTTTATCTTCACTTTTCATGTCCTCATGCCCAAATCAACAATGATAGGCTGCAGACTACCTTTCTATTATCTTTTTTTTTTTCAATTTTTTTTTTAAGTGAGGCAATTGGGGTTAAATGACTCGCCCCAGGTCACACAGCTAGTGGCAAGTGTCTGAGGCTGGATTTGAACTCAGGTACTCCTGACTCCAGGGCTGTTCTCTATCCACTGCACTATCTAGCTGCCCCTCTATTATCTTTTGATTAACTCTTTGCTGTCTTACTTTTTCTAGTTTTTGGAAATGATTCTGCTTTTAATCATATGTTGTCCTGCATGATGCTTTTCAGATGAGTGTATGCTACATCAGCGTTACTTTTGGTTGCCATAGTTCTCTGCTTGGCCAAGAACTTTTGCTGCTTGAGATGTTTCTGACTTAGCGGTGACTGTTCTGTGTAAGTTAAGTTTCTCTTAGAAATAGTGATAGTCAATGTCTTATTTTTGTCCACTTTTCTCTTTTTTTTTTTTTTTTAGGGTGTAGACAAATTGTTTAAATGCTTTTGGAGCTGCCATTCATTTTTATTATCCTTATCTGGCATTGATGTTGACCTTTGCTCTAACCAGTTAAAAGGCTTGATTTCTCACAGTTGTTTCTGAAATAACTGTTATGTTGCAAACTCATTTCCTGTCTGAGAACTTGTCAGATTAGTTTTTGTCACATTGCTCAGCATTTGCCACATCCAGGATATTCCAGCTCCGTTGAAGAAAATAATATTTGTGACATGTAGGCAGAAGGCTTCTAAGAAATCTATAGTCTATAAACTATTCATTTTCTAAACGTTTTCGTCCCAAACTACTTTTTAATATAGGATTCATCTCCCATGTGCCCATGTTACTTGCAGTTTCAAGATATATGTTTAGTTTTGAGGTTCTTTATAAAATTTCTCTACTATTTTTCCCACTCAGTAACAGATGTTGGCATGTAAACCCCAGTTTTATTTATGGTAGCCTAGTTACACGAATCATGGAAACTGTAGGGTGAGATGATTCTTGTTGTCTTTGGGCACATGATGGTTCTAAGATAAATTCCTTTCTTTCTCTCTCTCAGGAGAACTAGTAAGCTGTACCTTTTCTCTACAGTTTGTATCTTTCATTTAATTTGTGGAAAGGATGTCAATATAGATTTGGTTCATTTTCTGGTATTCCAGCTCAGTCTTTGGGCAAAGATTGTGTATTTCAAACACTTCAAAAATCTATATTTTTATCCGTTTGGTTCTTTCCTCCACCACTCTACATCACAATCTCTCCATGTCATAGGGTATGGTGTCCATAAATTCCTTCAGCTAACAGAATTCAGCACGTGGTGGTCAGCATTCTGTGAAGAGCTTTCTTTTAATTAAGTAGATTAGTTCTCTTACCACTGATATTATTAGTCTGCTGGTCTTTCTTCTCAAATACTTTTCCCACTCTAACCCATCTTCCATTGAATAGATATTGTCATATCGATCTTCCTAAATCAAAGGTCTGCCCATGTCACCTCTTCAATTCAGTAAACTCCAGTGGCTCCCTGTTACATCCATAATCACATATAAAATCATCTATTTGGCTTTTAAAACCCTTTACAACCTGTTCCCTTTCTAGTTTTATGCCATTCTCCCCTCTACTTATTCTTCAGTATAGTAACAGGACACTCACAATCTATCCACTATCCCTGTAATTGCTCTTTTTTCATCTCTGCCTCCTTATTTCCATGGGTTCCTTCAAAGTTCCAACTAAAATTCCATCTTCTGCAAGAAGTCCTCCCTGATTCTTCTCAATGCTAGTGCTTTCTCTCTGAAATTCTCTCTCGTTTTCTGTATATATCTTATTTGTACATAGTTGTTTGCATGTTGCCTCTCCCATTGGACTTTGAGGTCCTTGAGAATATGGATTGGATTTTTTTGTGTGTGTTTCTTTGTATCCCTGGTGCATAGCATGGTACCTAGCACAAGTAGGTGCTTCCTTTTTGCTTCTTGACTACACTTGTACTTGCTTGGTAGGGTGTATTCTGCTTGGGAGAATTTGTGCTTCACTTGTGTATCCTTAGAGAATCAAGGGTCAAGCTTGTGTTCATGTCAGAATAAAGAGCTGAAGTAGCATTTTTGTGGATGTTCTCAACGTTATACTTTTGGGGAATCTATCCTAATTGTATGATCTTTTTTAGCTGCTGTGACACAATACTGAGTTTGTGGCTAAGACAGTGCTTTTTCATATAAACTGCTTACTGATTATATCCCCTCCCCTACTCCCACCTTATACAGTTGGCTTTTTTGAGCATAACTGTAGTACTTAAGATATTTTTTATTACATTTCTCTCTCTCTCTCTCTACACACACACACACACACACACACACACACACACACACACACCCCTATTCTTTCCTGTCAAGATTTTCTCTGTGTATGTGTGTTGATTCTGTCATCCATTGTGTTCATTGCCCTAATGTTCTGCTTATTCATGGTTTATCCATCTAAAGTCATTTGTGATTATCATCAGTGTTTTACTTGAGAGTCATTTCCATCCTTGGCCTGTCGCTCCATGTAATGTTTTCACTCCTCTTTATGCCCCCCTTTCCCTCTCCAACATGCTTTGTTTTGCTCTTACCTTAGCAGTACCTGCATATGTCATTTCTTCTTAGACGGAATTACACAAGGGCAGGACTTTGTAGCTCTCTCAGGGCTGAGCGCAGTACTCTGTACACAGTAGGTACTTAACAAATATTTTAAAAGTTTGATTGAATTGAAGATCTTGCTTGGGCCAAGGGGTCCTATGTTTCTTTCTCCGATTTCTTTGAAATCTGTTCTCATAAAGTTTTGACTCTACTAGGCTTGGTACTTCCCATGTTATAAACTAGAAGACGCAGGATACCGTTCTCCCAGGGTTTCATTTCTTCACACATTTATTAAGCAGTCTACTTTCCTGCCATCTTCTTGCCTCTGAGACCAGATACCGTGCCCTGGAGAACCCCCCTCCCTCCAAAGTCTTGATTGGTGGGCAAGTGCCCACTGTAGAATCCAATATAAACTGATCTCTTTGGCATTTAACACAACATCCTTCACAAAGTTGCCCTTAAATCTGCCATTGCAGCATTACCATAGATTATGCCCCCCTTTTATGCATTCTCTACTCCAGCCAAACTGGCCATCTAAATGTTCTTCATACTCCCATAAACATGACTACAATGGCCAAATATGAGGTTACAGGATTCATCCAGTAAGCAGAAACACTTAAAGAAAAAGGAATGAATTTATATGAAAAACTTGTGGCTGAGTTGAAATCAGATGGTCATTTTTATGGTTCTTTTTGTATTGTGTGGTATCCGTCTACATCCAGAGAAAAAGTTTGCATAAAGCCAAATGTATTTATAGAAGATTTAGTTCAAAATGGGCATCCAGTGTCTTTGTGTAGGTGAAAGAAAAAGCACAGGTGATTCATAGCATCTATGTGCATAACTTAATGTACTTTTGTTAAACCTACATTCTCTTTTGTGTTGAATTGGAAGTAAAAAATGAGATTTGTGGAGGGTAGATTGTTTCCCCCCAGAGGTGTTTCCATTTCTTACTTAGAAATATTGCAGTATTTTCTTGGAGGGCTTCGGTTGCCTTTATTTAACAATAATATATCCAAATGAACAAAACTAATTTTATTTATTTGGGAAATAATAGCCAAAGATTATGTTGGGAAAGATAAAAATTATTTTGGCAGGCTGCGTACTAAAGAAATGTGTACTTTGTAGACACATATTTAAAATAACTAGAGACTGATGTTAAACATGACTGAGCATCTTCAGTTGAAGGTTAGCTGTCCACTTACTGTTATAACCAGAATGCATGATTTGGGTAGAGGTAGGGATTCAACTAGATAACTTCAGGACCCCTTCAAAATATCATGAGGATTTTGAAGTCTGACTTTAAGGGAATGCTTAAAGGCAGGTTTACTGATAACAGCCAGAATTGACAACTAACAACTTGACGTTAAAGACAGAAAAAAAAGATTCTCTCTGCTCCCCCTGCCCCAAGACAACTCAAACTAAAATTGCTCAGTATTTTTTTTTGTGTGTGTGTTTTTGTGGGTTTTTTTAGTGAGGCAATTGGGGTTAAGTGACTTACCCAGGGTCACACAGCTAGTAAGTGTTAAGTGTCTCAGGTCGGATTTGAACTCAGGTACTCCTGAATCCAGGGCCGGTGCTCTATCCACTGTGCCACCTAGCTGCCCCTCAGTATTCTGATACCATGTAGTCAAGTGCTCATCAACATCTTCCTCACTGTCATTGGCATCAGCACGAGCTGAATAACAGTCTGATTTCTTGGGCTTCTGTTCTGGCCCTGCCAGTAATTAGCTTACTTGTTATCTTTAGGAAGTTACCTAAACACTCTGGATTTCCATATCTTATTTGCAAGTTGTGCGCTGAAATGAACAGCTTTACCTTTCTGTGATTTTGTTTTGTCATTCACTAGAAAAGGTGAACAAGGTTCATTTTGCTGGATAAAAAAAACAGGGAATTATATATTTTGGAAAGATTCCTATCAAAGATGACTTTAAACACTTTTTTTCTCAGTAAAGAAAGGAAAACAAATATGCTTTAGTCTGTTTTCTGAGTCCATCAGTTCTCTACCTGGAGGTGGATAACATTTTACATCATGATTCCTTTGGAGTTTGATGGATCACTGTATTGATCAGTTACTTAGTCTTTCATAGTTGATTATCTTCATAATATTGCTGTTACTGTGTGCATTCTTCTGGGTTTACTCCCTTCACTTTGTATCACTTCATATAAATCTTCACAGGTTTTTCTGAAGCCATTCCCTTCATAATTCCTTATAGCACACAGTAGCTTCCATCACAATCATATACCATAACTTGTTCAGCCATTTCCCAATTGGTAGGCCTCCCTTCAGTTTCCCATTCTTTGTCACCATGAAATGAATTGCTATAAATGTTTTCATACATATAGGTCCTTTTCCTTTTTCTCTGGCCTATTTAGGATATAGACTTAGTAGCAGTATTGTTGGCCTAAACTGTGGTCACAGTTTTACCACTTTTGTTGTGTAATTCCAAATTGTTCTCCGGAATGCTTGGACTAGTTCACAACTCCACTAACAGTGTTTTAGTATACCTGTTCTTCCCACATCATCTCCAGAATTTGTCATTTTCCTTTTATGTCATCTTAGTCAATCTCACGGGTATAAGGTATCAGAGATTGATTAAACTAAAACAAGTATGGTGTTTAAATGAGTCTCTGAAAAATGCTCTTAGAATATTTTATTCTATAATTATCCATTCAGATCTCTTGGCTCTTCATGTGATCCATGAAAGGGCGTAACAGAATAAATACCAGAATCGATCATCTTTTTTGATGTTTCCATTTCTGGCCAAGGGTCTGGACCGTTGATTCATCCTCCTCAGTTTTGACCTTCTTAGTTGGCCATTTGGGAAGATGTGAAATTCACTCTGTTACTCAGTTCTTTTCTCATTGACTCTTCTTAGCCCTTATACATGACCTTTTGGGGCTTTTCTCAATTCCATTATCTCTTAACAAAATATTGGCACCTCCCTGCCCCAAACTTCTGTTAAACTCTTGAAATTGTCATGTAAACACACCAAAACATTCCACATACTGTGTTTTTTCTGTACTTGATGGATGACTATACACTTCTCTTTTTCATTTTTCACTGTGAGCTAACATTCTGACACTTATTATATCTATAATGATTTTTCTTAAGTGAAAATGTAAACATAGTATCTTATTTAAATAGGATCATTTTATCCCAGTTTCTAAAGATTTCTGATAAATTGATGATTTGGGTAGGGAATGTTTTTCAAATATCCAAGTACTATAACTTATTTTCTATTTTCTTTTTTCTTTTTTAGGCTTTTCCAAGCCAGACTATAAATTGGTAGAATGAAAAAGTTTAAGAGAAGACTATCCCTCACGCTCCGTGGCAGCCAGACCATTGATGAATCGCTTTCTGAGCTGGCTGAACAAATGACTATTGAAGAAAACAGTAGCAAGGATAATGGTAAATATGTTTGGTTTTTTTCCACTTGATTTCTGTGACCAGTCTAGAACAAGAATTTTTAAAGGAGGACAATATTATCATTTTTGAGAGAAGTTAATTGGTTAATATAATTGCTAAAATGAGGAGGCCAAAAGACCCCCATAATAACATTATCTTTAAAGCTCTCGATCTCATCAGGTAGAAAGGCAAGTAAGGGCAATGCTTTTGCAGAATTTGCTCATTTGCAAAACCTTATATTTTGTAAATTGTTCAGTTTCTTCTCTTTTGTTAATAATACTGTTCAGGGCTGTAAGTTTTTGTTGCTGTTCAGTTTTCAGTCATGTCTGAATCCTTGTGACCCCATTTGAGGTTTTCTTGGCAAAGATACTTAAGTATTTTGCTATTTCCTTCTCCAGATCATTTTACAGATGAGGAAACAGAGGCAAACAGGCTTAAGTGACTTGCTCAGGATCACACAGCTAGTAAATGTCTGAAGGCTAGGTTTGAAGTCAGGTCCTCCTGACTCCAGAACCAGCACTTTATCCACTGGGCCACCTTGGCTGCCTGATAGAAGTTTTACCTCTTAGGGAAATTCATAATTGCTGTTTCTGTGATTTGGTCTTTGACCCACTCATTATTAGGAAATCATTTTTTAGTCTCTAGGTCTGCAGTATTCTCTTCATAGATGAGAGGCAACATGATGTGGTCAGTAGAGTGTAGGCCTTGGGAGTGAGGAAATCTGGATTCATATCTGACATTGACCCATTTTAGCTTTTGTAACTCTGGACAAGCCAAGTTACTTAAGTTCTTGGGGCCCATTTTCCTCATCTACAAAATATGAATAATTTTTTTTAAAATTTAGTTTGATTTTTACTTCCAGTTTCAGATTCTCTCCCAGCTTCCTCTTCCCATACACATTGCGAAAGCAAGAAAAGTGAAACTGTTAGAAATACATATGGTCAACAAAACAGCTTCCCATAAAAGCTGCTCCAATGATGTTGATCAGGGTTCTTAAGTCTTTCATAGTTGTTTGTCTTTACAGTATTGTTATTATGGTATCAGTTGTTATTCTGGTTCTGCTTACTTCACTTGGTATCAGTTCAGTTCATACAAGTATTCTCAGATTTTTCTTAAGCTATCTCCTTTTCTTTTTTAACATTTTTCTTTAAAAATCTATTTGTTTTTAAAATTTAAAGAAAAATTTTCCCACGTCATTTCTTATAGCAAGATAGCATTCCATTCCGTGTGTATACTTTAACTTGTTCAGCCACTTCCCAGTTAGTGGAGACCCCTTAGTTTTTAATTCTTTGTCACCAAGAAAAGAGCTGCTATAGATACTTTGGTTCATATGGGTGCTTTTCTTTGATATCTGTGGGTGTAGACCTAGCAGTATCATTGGTTGGGTCAAAGGGTAGGCAACTTTGTGGGTGTATTTTTAATTTGCTTTTTTCCTGTAGTATGAGGAAAGACCAGTTCACAGCTCTACCAACAATGCCTAGTAATGTTAGCTATTCTAAACTAACCCCTCCTGGGCGACCCTATTGTGGTAGATGTTACCATCCTTCCAGTCACTGAAGTTGTTTGAAGTGTCTGAAGTGACATCTGAACCCACATTTTCATGACTCCTCGTCTAACCAACTGTGTCATCACTCTTGTCTACTGAAAGCACATATTCAGGATCCGTAGCATGGCATTGTAGATAGGGCACTGGACTTGGATTGAAATACCTCTGCACACACTTACTGACAAGCCTCTTGGCCTCTAAGTTAGTTTCCTCATCTGAAAAATGGGGTTTTACTGCCTACTTCCTAGGGAGATAAAGGCTCAGAAATAGTGATTTATTTGCACTCAGTTACTTGTAGCTAGTAGGTAACAGAGGCCAAATTTGAACCCATTTATTTTCAACACTATGTCAAGCACTTGATTTGCTATGCCATGAGTAATAAGATGAATTCAAAAGACCATTTGTAGTTAATAGTAAGTACCTTCAATTAGAGAAAGAAAGAGAAAATGGTTAAGTGTCACAGAGAAACTATGAATTCTGGCTTCTCTTTGAAAGATGGAACAGGTTAGAGAGGCATTGAAGGGAGGGAGGGGGAAAGAGATAAAGGAAGAGAAGAAGAGAGGGCACTTTATTTTTTTCCCCTTTTAGAATGAATACAGAACGGGGGCAGCTAGATGGCACAGTGGTTAAAGCGCTGGCCCTGGATTCAGGAGTACCTGAGTTCAAATCTAGCCTTAGACACTTGACACTTACTAGCTGTGTGACCCTGGGCAAGTCACTTAACCCCCATTGCCCCGCAAAAAAAAAAAAAAAGAATGAATACAGAAGACTTTAACTGGGTGCGAGAGGGGTAGTTGAGCAGGAGTGTGGGCAGTGTGGTTAAAAAGAAGGAAAGTTATTTTTGTGTAACCTTTTTTTCCTCCTAGATACAAGGGACATGACACAACTTGTATATTAGTAAAGCCTTTTGAAAAAATTATCTTTTTGATACTTAATCACAATTTCCTCATTAACTTATGGTGTGGCTGTTTCCTCTACAAGCACAAATGATGATTATTCATATTTTACCATTGCTATAGGCTATAGAATTGGAGGGGACCAAAAGATCTTTTCATCTAACCCCTCCATTTTGTAAATGAGAAACCTGAGCTTCAGAGTTTTAAAGTGTCTTGTGTGAGGTTATGCTGGTGTTAAATAGCAGAGCCAGGATCCAAAACCAGTTCCCCTTGAGTCCCTGTCAAGTACTTTTTCCACATTTCCACATGTTGCTTCCAGCATTTTGGAGGCTACATTGTATAGTTTAAGTAGACAAGTGTACTATTGTTGGTGTTCAGGAATAGATCTTACTCTGTGGCCATCCCATCTCCTTTTTTAGTTGGATTCAACTACTTTCATTTATTATAAGGATGAGAATATGATCGAGTTTCTCCAATAGCACGTTAGCTTGCTAGTTGTTGGACAGAGTTTACACATTGAGTACTACCATCAAATTAATATGAGTAGCCTTGAAACTATTTAGGTCACATCCCTCTTTGCCTCCTTGTTTTCTAGATGGACACTATTCCTATGAAGGCCACATAAGACCTTTCTTTGGTCACAATTGTTTGATGTTGAATCACTGTATAACATGTACACAGTCTGTTTCACTGTTGGGCCCCATACAGTCTGTTTTCACTTTAAGACCCAACAAAACTTCTGTTTAATGGGGCTATACTTGATAACTGAAGATCATATGCATGCCATAATGAAACTTTAAGTTTGGACTTAAGTAATTAAAAATTCCTAAGACAGAGCAAAGATGGCAGGGTACAGTGCGCAACCCAGTTGAACTCTTCCAACATTCCCCTCTAAACAAATAGAATATAACTCCTCAAATCAAATTTTGAGCAACCAAGCTAACAAAAGGTCAGAGCAAGATAATTTTCCAGTCTGTGACAGCTTAGAAGGTAGGCAAAAGACACAGGAGTAGGGGCCCACCTAGAGCACAGTAGCAATACAGGCTCTGCATCTTGGATGTAGCCACATCAACAAGGGCAGTAGTAGCAGCAGCAGCAGCAGCAGCTCTGGGAGCTTTCAGCCCAGAGTCAGTAAGGGAGTGAGACAACTGGTCAGGAAAAGGTTACAGGGGAACCTTTGCTGGCAGTAGGTGAAGCTGGCTCTGACTACTCTATTGCTAGGTGAATGTGGGCTCAGTTCCTGTGCCAAGAGGAGCAGCAGGAGCATTAGCACTTGAGGCTTCAGGGAAGCAGGGGCTCTTTTTGTGTAAGGACCAGGACACAGACAAAGGGAACAGTGACCACACCTTTTGCTGTATCCTACCACCTTGGAAGCACCAAAAACTTGCATACCTCTAGAACTAGCTCTGAAAACATTAGCATGGAAAGGCCTGAAGCTTGAGACAGTGTCTCCTCACTCCAAGGCAGAATTCAACTTTAGCATAAATTTTAAAGCCAGAAAATACACTGGGAAAATGAACAAAAACAAACAAATAAAACCAACTCTTGACCATAAAAAGTTACTATAGTGGCAAGGAAGGCCAAAACATAAACTCAGAAGACAACAATGTGAGACCAGCTACAAGCAAAGCCTCAAAGAAAAATGCTAATTGGACCCAAGCTCAATAAGAATTCCTGGAAGAGTTAAAGAAAGAGATTAAGAATGGTAGAGTTGGGGCAGCTAGGTGGCGCAGTGGATAGAGCACCGGCCCTGGAGTCAGGAGTTCAAATCTGGCCTCAGACACTTAACACACTTACTAGCTGTGTGACCCTGGGCAAGTCACTTAACCCCAATTGCCTCACTTTAAAAAAAAAAATGGTAGAGGAAAAAATTGGGAAAAGAAATGAGTGATGCAAGAAAATTATGAAAAGAGAATTAACATCTTGGAAAAGAAACACAAAAAATATGGAAGAAAATGTCACCTGAAAAAACAGAATTGCTCTAATGATAAGAGGCACAAAAATTCACTGAAGAAAGAAAAATAAAACTCTTTAAAAAGCAGATTAGACCAAGTGAAACAGAAAGTACAAAAATCCACTGAAGAAAAGAATTCCTTAAAAAGCAAAATTGGCAATAAATAAATAAAAATTTTAAAAAAATAAAGAGGGGGCAGCTAGGTGGCGCAGTGAATAAAGCACCAGCCCTGGATTCAGGAGGACCTGAGTTCAAATCTGGCCTCAGACACTTGACACTAGCTGTGTGACCCTGGGCAAGTCACTTAACCCTCATTGCCCTGCCCCCCTCCCCCAAAAAATAAATAAAAAGCAAAGGGGCAGCTAGGTGGCGCAGTGGATAAAGCGCTGGCCCTGGATTCAGGAGTACCTGAGTTCAAATCCGGCCTCAGACACTTAACACTTACTAGCTGTGTGACCCTGGGCAAGTCACTTAACCCCCATTGCCCCGCAAAAAATAAATAATAAATAAAATAAAAGCAAAATTGGCCAAATAGAAAAAGAGGTACAAAAGCTCGAAATAAGATAATTCCTAAAACATTAGAATTGTTCAGATGGATGACTCCACGAGACATCAACAAACTATAAAACTATGAAAATATAGAAGAAAATGTGAAATATCTCACTGGAAAAACAACTGACCTGGAAAATAAATTTGAGGAGAAATGATTTAAGAACTATTGGACTACCTTAAAGCCATCATCAAAGAAAGATTATAGACATCATATTTCAAGAAATTATAAAGGAAAACTGCCCTGATATCTCAGATCCAGAGAGTAAAATAGAAATTGAAAGACTCCACTAGTCATTTCCTGAAAGAGATCCCAAAATGAAAATTTCCAGGAATGTTATAGCTGAGTGCCAGAGCTCCCAGGTCAAGGAGAAAATATTGCTAGCAGACAGAAAGAAACAATTTAAATATTGTGGAACCCCAGTCACAATCACATAACATTTAGCTGCTTCCATGTTAAGAGAGTGTAGAGCTTGGAACGTGATATTCCAGAAGGGAGAGGAGCTAGGATTACAACCAAGAATCACCCACCTACCTTGCAAAACCAAGTATAATCCTTCATCAGGAAAAATGGATATTTAATGAAATAGAGGACTTCTATGCTTTCTTGAAGAAAAGACCAGACGTGAATAGAAAATTTGACTTTCAAGGAGAAGACTCAAGAAACATAAAAACCTAATGAGTCTGTATAGACACAGTGTGATGCAATTATGTTGGGATGACCTCCCCCCCCTAAAAAAAAAGAAGGGGTGAGAGGATTTCCTAAGAGAAGCAGGGAGAGGTAGAATGAGGATATTTTTCTTTCATAAAAGAGGTGCACAAGGAAGAGCTTTTGGAGAGGAGGAATTAGGGGAGAGGAGGGCAAAGCTTGAACCTTACCCTCATCAGAATTGGTTCAAAGAAGGTAGAATTAAATTAAATCTGTCTTATACCCAATAGAGAAATAAAAGGGAAGGGGATAAAAAGTATGGGGGATAAGAAGTTTAATGATGAGAGGGCAGATTAAGGGAGGCATTGGTCAGAAGCAAAATAAACTTTTGAAGACTGATAGGTTAAAAAGAGAGAGGAGAAACAGAAGAAAATAGGATTGAGGGAAATACACAGTTAGCATAACTGTCAACGTGAATGGGATGAATTCACCCATAAAATGGAAGTGGTTAGCAGAATGGATTAGAAACTACACTCCAATAACATGTTGGAAAGATTTACAGGGTTAAAATAAGGGCCAGAGCAGACTATTACACTTCAACTGAAGTGAAATAGGCAAGGCTTGCAATCATGGTCTCAGACAAAGCAAATGCAAAAATAGACTTAACCAAAAGATAAGCAGGGAAACTAGATTTTGCTAAAAGGTACCATAGACGATGAAGTAATAAAAAAAAATGTAGCAAGTTTCTCTGATAAAGGTCTCATTTCTGAAATATATAGGGAACTGAGTAATTTATAAAAATAAGAGCCATGCCCTAATTGATAAGTGGTGAAAGAATATAAACTGGCAGCTTTCAAAAGAAGAAATCCAAATTGACTATATCAATATAGTTATATAAAAAATACCCTAAATTACTATTGTTTAGAGAAATGCAAATTAAAACAACTTTTGAGGTACCACCTCACATCTTAGAAATGACAAATGTTGGAGGGCATGAGAGGAAATGGTTCTTCTAATAAACTGTTGGTGGAGTTGTAAACTGGTTCAGCATTCTAGAGAATTTATAACTATAGCCAAAGGGCTACAAAACTATGTATACCTTTTGATGCAGCAATTTCACTACTAGCTAGGTACCCCAAAGAAAAAGGAAAAGGCTCTATATGTACAAAAATATTTATAGCATCTCTTTTGTGTAGTGGCAAAGAATTGGAACTTGAAGGGGGATGGCCATTAGTTGGGTAATGGCTGAACAGGTTGCATATAATTGTGATGGAATATTATTGTACTTTAAGAAATGCTGGGGATTGTAGGGGGGAGGGCATTCAGAAAAAAACATTGGCAAGACCTGTTGAACTGATGCAAAGCGAAGTGAGAAGAACTAGGTCATTGTGCATAATGATGATCAACTGTGAAAGACGTGGTTACTGTGATCATTATGATGATCCAAGACAATTCCAAAGGACTCATGATTTTTAAAAATGCTCTCCTCCTCTAGAGAGAGAACTGATGAACTCTGAGTGCAAATTCAAGTGTGATTTCCTTGCCTTTTTTTGACAATATGGCTAACATGTAAATATATTGTGTGTGATTTCACATGTATAATTGACATAATTTTGTTTGCTTTCTCTGGGTGGGTGAGGCTGGAAGGATGGGAGAGAATTTGGAAATCATTTTAAAAAGACAAGAAAGTTAAAGATAAATAATAAATTTAAAAGAAAATGAAAAACATTTAAAACTCCAAAATAAAATTTAAAACACAGGTAAATCTTGCAAATGGTTCCGTTTTAGAGCATAGGTCAAAGACTAAGAAAAAAAAGGAATTAAAGGAAGAAATAGAGATGGAAAACAAGCTAGAAAACAAACTCTCAATGAAGAAATAGATAACTTTGAATGTGGAGAATCTTCAAAACAGTCGATTCTCTGAAAAACAATGGCAGATTTGGAACTCAGAAATACAGAGGCAGAAGGAAGATGATCAGAACACATTCATCTCAGCAAGGAGCAAAGTGTGACACAGCTAATTCTCATCGAGAACTCTTGCCTAGGCAGCTGGGTGGTACAGTGGAGAGAGTTCCGGGCTTTGAGTCAGGAGTCATATGTTAGGCTAGAGAAGGGAACTTCTCATAATATGATATAGCCCTTAGCCATGCTTTTATCAACCTTTAAAAAAAATGTTGGATGAACATAAACATGCTTCTCAGCATTGTCAGGTGACACAGATCTGCAAGGGATAGTTGCTGTGTTGGAAAACAAAAATCTCCTTTCATCAAGATCACAAGTCAGTGTGGTACACTGGAAAGATCACTGAACTAAGAATCACAACATGAAGCTAAGGCCCAGCTCTTCTGTTTTTTAGGAATGTGATGGGCAAGGCAACCTGAACCTCATTTTGCTTGCATTGCCTACCTCCTGTGGTGGCGGGGGTGAGGAAAGCACTTTGTAAAGAGTAAAGCTCTATAGAAATGTCAGTTATCACATATATTAATTAGAACTAATAAGATCAATATTAATGAGGGGAAATAATGAAGCCTTGCATTTAACTTTGGGGAAAATAAATCACCTGTCCTAGGTGAAGGATGTGGGGGTAGATCTGGTTTAGTAGCCCATTACAAGGTAGCAGTGTGACAGGGCTGCCCCCAAAAAGCTAATGTAATTTTAGGCTGCATAAGAGAACTATAGTGTCCAGATCACAAGAAATAATAGTGCCACTGTACCTTGCCGGGTCTGACTATGTATGGGTTATTGTGTTGGATTCTTGGCACTATCGAGAGGGTCATTCACAAACTGGAGCAGTATACAAAAAGTCAGCTAGAATGGTGAGCTGCCTGGAAACCCTGTGGTGTGAGGAAAGACTGTTCTACCTAGAGAAATGTGGAGGTGACAGGATGATTTTTTTTTTTTTTGGTGAGGCAATTGGGGTTAAGTGACTTGCCCAGGGTCACACAGCTAGTAAGTGTTAAGTGTCTGAGGCCGGATTTGAACTCAGGTCCTCCTGACTCCAGGGCCGGTGCTCTATCCAGATGATTTTTTTAATATTTGAAAGTCTGTCATGTGGTTCTTGGATCCTTTACTTTTCTCTCTCTTTTTTTGTGTGTGACCTCATTGACTTGCATGGGTTTAATGAACTTCTCTATATTGTTGTTGTTTGTCCTTTGTTCTCAAAGAGGACCATGACACTGGGGTGATGTCATTGGGTTTAAGTGAGCAAGGGCTGTGCAAGATCACCAACCTCACTCTTTTCTCCAGAACCATCTGTGGCGAGATATATGTGTGTGTGTGTGTGTGTGTATGTATATATGCACACACGTGTATGTGTGTATGTGTATATGTGTGTGTGTGTATATATATATATTCACACACACACACACACACACACACACACATACATATCTCAGGCTGACTGGAGTTGGCCCTAGATGTTTAAGGCAATTAGGGTTAAGTGACTTGCTCAGAATCATACAGCTAGTAAGTGTCTGAGGTGAGATTTAAACTCAGGTCCTCTTGACTCTAGGGCCAGTCCTCTGTCCACTGTGCCACCTAGCTGCCCCCTATAGATGACTCCCAAATCTGTATATGCTAACCATGTCTCCTAAGCTCCAGGCCTCTGTCACCAGTCTCCTAGGTACAGGACGTTTGGAGTGGCTGTCCTATGGGCAGCTCAAACCCAACATGTCCAAAATGGAACTAACTCATTTTTCTTTCCCAAACTTGCCCTTTTCCTAACTTTGCTGTTTGTTTGACTCATAACCTTGGAATCTCCCTAGACTCATTCTTTCTCATCTATTATATACTGTGAGATTCCAGGTTTTCTCAGTAGTACCTCTTTAACATCTCTTTGCTACCCTTTCATCACCATTTACCCAGACTATTAACATTTACATGTTATTACAATAGTTTTCATATTATTCTTCTTGCCTTAGGTTTCTACCTTTCTCTAATCTATCCACCATTGAGTTGACAGTGTGATTTTCTTAAAGCACAGGTATGATTGTGTCACTCTCCCAGCTCAGATAAAGGACAGGGGCTTCCTGTTACTTCAGTGATCAAACACAAACTCCCCTTTAGCATTTAAAACCATTTACCACGTGGCTACCCCCTCTCCTTCCAACCTTATGATACATAGCTTCCCTTGATGTTCTTTATGGTCAGTCAAACTGGCCACCTTCTTTCTCACATCTGTGCCTTTGCACGGACATCTCCTTAGAATCCCTATTTTGCTTCAGACCTTAATTAAAGGACCGACTTCTACTGGAGATCCTTTCTGATTGCCCTTCCCCACCTGCCCTCAATTTATTTCCCTAATTGAAAGTAAGCCCCTTGAGGGCAGGGGCTTTTGGTTTGTTTTTCTGGTCACCAGTACATAGTAGTTGTGAGTAAGTACTTGTCCATTGATTGACAGGATGGAAGAAGGATAGGACTTGGTTTGTATTGGCCACTGGAGTAGAACTAGGACCTAGGTGTGGAAGTTACCAGGGATCAGATCCCGATTTAGCCTAAGAAAAAGCTCCTTAACACTTAGCAATGTCAGAGAATGAAATGGGCTGCCTTGTTAAGTACTGAGTTCCCTATCAGTGGAAGTGTTTGCTTAAGCCTGTGTGGTGGTTGTTTTAAGGATATTGTGAAAGATTCCTGCTTTGTCTGGAAAGGTCTAGCTCAGAGGTATCAGAGGCCCCGACATGTGGTCTATACGTCCAGGCTATGTAATTGGGAAATGTTTAACAAAATAAATAAAAATTCAGTACAATATAGATAATGTTAATTTGTGGTTTTCTAAGTCAGTATATTCCCTGCAGGGTTCCCTTTCTATTTGAGGGACACCACTGGTCTAGACGGCCTCTGGGCTCTTAGGCAGCAAATATTTCTGTGGCTCAGTGCACACTTAGTGCTCTTTGTTTTTGGTTTTTTTAGTGAGGCAATTGGGGTTAAGTGACTTGCCCAGGGTCACACAGCTAGTAAGTGTTAAGTGTCTGAGGCCGGATTTGAACTCAGGTACTTCTGACTCCAGGGCTGGTGCTCTATCCACTGTGCCACCTAGCTGCCCCCACACTTAGTGCCCTTTGGGTGAAAAGTGACTGCTCCAGGGAGAGTTTCATGTTAGCATTCATTAAAGAGACCATCTTGGGGGCAGCTAGGTGGCGCAGTGGATAAAGTACTGGCCCTGGATTCAGAAGGACCTGAGTTCAAAGCCATCCTCAGACACTTACTAGCTGTGTGACCCTGGTCAAGTCACTTAACCCCCATTGTCCCGCCCCCCCCCCCAAAAAAAAAGAAAGAAAAAAGAGACCATCTTGCAGAGTGATGCTTAATGGGCATGAAACCTAACTTAAATATACAAGAGACTGACAGAAAATGAAGCACATCTTCTTTGTTAGTGCATCATCCTTTGCCAGTTTAAGTGAGAGAAAGGTATGGTCATGTGAAAAGCAAGCCTTCTGAGATGGCAGGGAATTCTCGGTCCTTCATAGGGAGCTTACAGGACTGTTGGGAGGAAAGGATAGGCATTACATGTTTATAAAACCACAAGTCATTTAGATAATTGGTGCTTTTATGGTCACTCGGACGAGAACAACAAACAGTCTTCTTTGCTCCATGATACCACAGTTTCTCTTCCAGGCCCTCTCGTCTTCTCTTAGTATTAGCATCCGCCTCTGAACAGCTGCTTTCTTCTGAGCTAGATCAAGGGGTAGGGACAGAGCCAGACAGACTGCTGAAAGAAATGGGGAAGCTTTGCTGGCCACCAGGAGGGCCCCATGGCAGTGTGTCCAGAGCTCCAGGAAGGAATGTCTCCTCTCTCAGCACTGTGTGAATGTCTTCCCCTCATTGTTGCATTTTTAACAGTGGAATTCTACATCTTCTTCATGAATTTCTTAAGGACTAAGGTTGAAATTGCCTACATAGGAGTTAGTAATTTAGATGGCCTGGTAAGACGCCCCCCTCCCCCTTTGCTCTCTTCCCTCTTTCCCCCTTTTTTTTTCCTTCCATATCATGGGTTTTACCTTAAGTGGTCCAGACTGTGTGCTGCTTTCATTTGAATTAGAAATAAACTTGAATTTGAGAAAAAATAACCATTGTTGGCACTGAAATAATAATTCTAACAAAATTAACAGATCTGAGAATTTTTAGAAACATTTACCTCAGTGAATAAATCTCAAGTATATTTATTTTAAGAGTTGGCTTACATGATATAGTTCTTTTGACTATATTGAGTCCTTTCCATATATAAGTTTAAAAAATGGAAAGCTGTTTTGTTTCATTATCAAAGTTGGCAATAGATTTATGTCCTCACATTACCATAATCTTGCTGTATTTTTTTTAATTGCATGGAAAGATATTTGTAGGAGGGAAAGATAATGGACAATATTAATCCATCTTTTCATTTTTTTGTTAAGTATATTTATTTTAGACACATTCCTCAAGCATATCACTTAAGGAATTTTGCGAAGTAAATTAAAAAAAACACCACCAATTGTGTGACCCTGGGCAAATCACTTAACCCTCATTGCCCTGCCCCCCCCCCAAATACACGTGTGTGTGTGTGTGTGTGTGTATAGACATGCTCTTTGAAAAAATAATTTCTTTTTCTTTGTCAGGCTAATACCTGACAAATTCCTCTCAGATTTCCTTGTGTTATCATTACATTTAACCCTACTCTGAGACCTACGACCTCTAAGATCTGTCAGCATCTAAATGTTCAGTGACCATCTCCATTCAGGTGACTCCTAGATATGTCGCCCTCACCTCTCTCCTGAGCGCCAGTCAGTCCCACATCACAAGCTGCCCCCCCTACCCCCCTGCCAGACATAATCAAAATTCATGTCTCTTCAGCACTTCATTCAGCCTTTCCAAAACAGAACTAATGAATCTTTCCTTCCAAACTCTACCTTCTTCCTAACATGGCCACTTCTGTTGAGGACACCCCCATCCTTCCTGTCAGGTAGGCTTTCAACACCTTGGAGTCATCCTCCCCTCCTCTGTCTTTCTCACCTCCATGACCAGGAAGTTCCTAAATCTTTTCAGTTCTACTGCCACAGCAGCCCTCACACCCATCACCTCTAGTTCCGGTCCACATTTCCCATCTCCCTGCCTCAAGTCTCTCCTCACTCCAATCCATCATTCACTCAGCTGTCAAAGCGAGTTACCTGAAGTACAGATCTGACTCTGTCAGTCTCCTTTTTTATTGATTGAAAAAAGCCTAGAAAAGATTGTTGGCCTAATAGATGTGCAGCATGAACTATGCTTTGTCTTAATGACTCAGCCAACTTTAGGTCTCGGAAACTGGAACCCGCAAGCCAGCATTCCTGAGCTTTGAAAGCTCTGTGACATTTATGAGGAGCTGGCAGCCAGACCTTCCCAAGCTGTGATCATGTCTTACATCCTCAGACTGTATAAAAGAAAACCAAGTGATTGATCTAAAGATGTGTTTGGGGTTGGTGTTATTCAGAAGTAGGTGGAACACTGTCAGAACCTGTAGAAATTCATCATGTCTTTTGGGTTGATAATTCAACTTTTTTTTTTTTAATGAAACAAATGTATCAGGATTTCTTTAAAAAATAATTTTGTTTGGCCTCAGACACTTGACACTTACTAGCTGTGTGACCCTGGGCAAGTCCCTTAACCCCCGTTGCCCCACAAAATAAAAAATTAAAAAAATAATTTTGTTAATTTTATTATACTGATCCATTTTCATTGCAAGTATTTATAACTGACCAATTTAGAATTCTCCATATAACTTCAGCCACCTGTTTTTTCTCCTCCTTCCTTATAACTTGGTTGCTCTATGTCTCTTTCAAAGTTATTTTTGCTATCTTGAAGATAGGCTAAGAAGCTTCTTTATTGAGGCTTTCCTTTGCTTCTGTACAGGATGAAAACATTAAATTGAAATTGGGAATGCTTTAGCCAGAACTGAAAAAATATAAAATGCCTTCTCTGAAGCCTAGTAGTACTGGACAGCTTGATTATAGATAAAAGAATAACATTTAGATTTAACTTCCTCATAAGCCTAGAGACATAATTAAATAACTAAAAAATGCCATTTTGGGGGTAGAATCTGTATAGTGAAATTTATCACCATTATTCAAATGTGGTTTGAATATAACTAACCATTCAATTAAGTAAACATTATTATTAACTAAGTAAACAATTATTATGTCACAAAAATAAGTATTATACAAATTCCTCATTTAACATGCCCAGTGGAGTTGAAATATGGTACCCATTCATTAATTTTTTATTTTGATAATATTTTAGAAAGTTTAAGCCTAAAATTATGGTGAAAACTCAAGTCACTCTAAGCACTTGCAGAGTCTTATTTGTAAACATCACGTATTTAGATAATTCTAGATGAATTGATTATGATTCAGAAGATCCAATTCTGTGTTTAATTGAGATATATGTAGAGAATTTTCCACATTCAGTACACACCTTCCTAGCCTATCACCAGAAGCAATGAGTTATGATGGTGGAAAGATCTCTGGGCTTTGGAGGCAGAAAATCCAAGTTTGAGTAGTAGATATATAACCTTGGTCAAATCACTGTGATCAATCTTAGTCTTCGTTTCTTCATTGGTAGAATGGGGATTGTGTCTCTTTTAGATTATTGATAAAGCTATTCTGAGAATTAAATGTGATCATATGAAGGATGAGATATCCATAAAATTGCTCATTAGGTGTTAAGAGAACCTGCTTGGTTGAGTGCCTTCTAATACCAAACAGCCCAGGTGAGGTTAGGGTATTGCTGGTAGATGGGGTGAGAAATGCAGAATAAGGTTGGAGAATCCTTCTCCCTGTGTGTTCCTGCCATAGCTTCAGAGACCAGGTTTTCAGATGTGTGATTTGCGTTAGCTCTAATCTGCTAAGCCTTTCCTGAAGAAATGGGGATAAAATTAATCAGGATGTGTCCAGAAGTGGACATGACTTGGGTAGCTTTCAGGCACCCACTGCTTTCTCACTGTCCTCCAGCATTCCCTCTTAGAAAACAAAAACAAAGCCCATAACCCAACTAAAAATAACTTCTGTGTGTAAGGCAGGCAGAGCACAGACTCATAGCCTTTCAAGCTGAAAGGCATTTAGAGCTCATTTTTAACTCAACCCTCTCATTACACAGAAGAGAAAACTGAAGCTTCAGGGTGGTAGGGTCAGGTCTCCTTCCTCTCAACCCTGTACCGTTTGGGCATTCATGTTGAATGACTTGAAAACTCTCATCAATGCCAGGACCAACTATGATTTCGAGGTCTGATGGTAAAGCACCCTATGCTGTCCACTTCTTACAAAGAGATGATGGATTCAAGATACACAGTAAAGCATGCATCTTGAGAATCAGCCCATGTGGGACTTGACTTTGACAGTGCATTATTATTGAGAGGGGTTTGTTTTTCTTTTTTAATTTTTCCAGTGCAGGTGTGTAGGAGGGTGAAATGGAAGGGAGAGGACAGCAAAAAGGAAAGAAATGAGGCTCGTCGGGTCTTCTTTTTTTAAAGAGATGAAAGGCCAGAAAGAACTACTGATAAGCAGGATGGCTTTGAAAGTGACATGTTGAACTTAATATCTACTTTAAAAGATATACAAGTTGTATGTGAAAGAATCCTGCAGTTTCACATACAGTCTAATTATGTTCTTCATATATGGAAAGGCTCATTTTGCTTGGTGTTAAGTTTAGAATACAAATACAAATGTATATGGATAATGTTTCAGTGGCAAAAAGTTCTGCTCTTCATGGCCCATATTCATTTATTTTATCATAATTGAAGTCATATTTGTTCTGATGAAGGTTCAAAGTCTCCTGTGGACACTAATTCATATGATAAAATTTTCAAGACTTATGTTACTTGTGAGAAAATAATGATTAATAATGGATTTCTTGGGGGATCCAAGGATCAGTTTCTCAGTGCTTTCTCCTCCCCATTTCAGAAAGTCCAATTCAGCAAATCTTATTTGGGACAAACCCAAGGGAACAAAATAAATGGACATAGACTCTTTTGTCTAGTTCTGTGAAGGATTGATGGGGTCAAACCTAGATAATGAACTTTGCCTTAAGCAACTTGAGCTACAGTCAGTGGTGTCATCTGTACAGTTCATTTTAATGTGGACGCCTTTCAAATCATATCAAACAGTGGAATTGAATGATGCTACCCAATTAGCTTTGATCACCTCTATCGAAAGAGGGAAAAAATCCTGGGAAGAGGCCAGGGGCTCTCTTGGCTCCCTGGCTTATAGATCTTCTGAACTCCCTTGGGTCTTGAGACCACATGCTGTCTCTCAGCGTCTCTGAGAGACAGCATGAATCTTTTGGGGCTTTGCTTCTGCTCATGCTAACTGCCATGCTGAAGCTCTCTCCCTGCTTTCTCTACCATGAGACCATGAGAAGTTAGGGGGACTCAATCCTTTACTGTTTTTTTTCATTTATTTGTTTCTTTTTCAGGGCAATGAGAGTTAAGTGACAAGGTCACACAGCTAGGAAGTGTCAAGTATCTGAGGTCGGATTTGAACTCAGGTACTCCTGAATCCAGGGTCGGTGCTTTATCCACTGCGCCATCTAGCTGCCCCCAGAAAACACATCCTTAATGCCAGACAGCCATCCAGCCATCTCATTCCACCATAACTCCATCCACTGGGCTGGTTCTTGGGACTTCTATGGGCAGTTAAAGCTGGACTTCGTGGTGACAAAAGGATTGCCTCTCATACCTCAATTATTCTTAGTGTAGATGTTGAACGGGCTACCAACGGCCAATAAAGAATGTATTCAGATCTGAAACAGCCTAGCTCTGGGAATCAGCCAGGTTCAGACCTAGATGCAAAAGAGAAACCTGACAATCAGTTGCTTTAGTCTACCATAAGAATATGGACTCTGTTACTGGAATAAAATTGGAATGTTAGATGTTAATTTATAATTAACATTGCTCATTTGATTTTGCTTCAGTTTATGACTTGTATAATTACATACAAAGATTAGACTACTCTGGAAATGATGGCTTTTAAGGTTTCTTTGTGCTGGGAAGAGGCAGTATAGAATAGTGGTTAGAGTATTGGCATTTTGTCATTTGTATTATCTTTGGAAAGTCAGTTTATCTCTCTGGAATCCCAGTTATCTTATCTGTGAAATGGAAAAAATAGGACCCATTTCACGGGTTCTTCTGGGACACTTCAAACTCAAAATGTTCGAAACAGAAAGCACAGAATGTCCACAGCACACTTTTTCCTAAAACCCTCCCCCTCTTCCAGACTTTCCTGTTTCTCGAATGGAAGGTGCAGCCATTCTTGACATCCTCTGGTTCTTATCCTTGGTATTTTCATTGACTCATCACTCTTCTTTACCCTATCTATCCACCAGTCGTACCACAACCACACTTCTCATGTCAGACCACTTGAGTTCCAGCTATCACCAGCTCTTACCTAGATTTTTTCAGGGCCCTCCTATTTGGTCTCCCTGCCTCATATTCAACCCACTCCAGTCCATCCCCCACACTCAAGAAATCATTTCCCTCCCTTAAATTCAGATCTCACCTTGTCACTCCCCTGCTCAAGAAATTCCGTTGCCTCCTGTTGCCTGTGAGATTTAAAATAAAAATAAAAACAAATCCAGGCCTAGCATTCTATCCACCAAGTCCCCTAGTTCCCCTTTATTTAACCACTTCGTATTTATTTATAACCTCTTCCTGTTTATTCTGTATAACTAAATTCAGTACCTTTCTTCCCAATCCCTCCCCTTTTCCTAACTTTTCTGTTACTCATCCTTCCAGTTACCTGAGTCCTCAACTTCAATATCATCCTCAGTTGCCTCCCCCCAGTCCTGTATCCAATCTGTTGTCAGGTGCTGCTGATTCTACCTGTGTAGCATCTCCTGTATGTGTCCTCTTTTCTCATCTGACACTGCCTGACACCTGCTACGGGCCTGCTGGTCTCCCTGTCTTAAATCTTTGCCCATCCAGTCTGTCCTCCATTTAACTGTTAGCTTGGTCTCACCACTGCCCTTCTCCCTCCCTTATTCATTAAACTCCAGTGACTCCCTATTAGATTTTTCTAGAGCTTACGGAAGTAAATTGAAATCCCTTGCTATTACAGTTTTACTGTCTATTTTCTCCTATAACTCATTTAACTTTTCTTTTTAAAAAAATTGAGTGCCATTTGGTTGGTGCACATATGTTCAGTATTAATATTAATTGACTGTGGTACCTTTTAGCAAAATATAATTTTTAAAATTAAATCTGTTCTTGCCTTTTCTCTGTGTGAGATCGATTGCTACCCCTGCCTTTTTTTACTTAAGCTGCAGTAGAAGAGATTCTGCTCTAACCCTTTATTTTAACTCTAAGTCTCTGTTTCACGCGTGTTTCTTGTAAACACCATATTGTTGGACTCTGGTTTCTAATCTAGGCCACACCCCTTTTCTGTTTAATGGGTGTGTTGATAACATTGACAGTTATGATCACTAACTGTGCATTTCCTGTTTTCTCAAAAAGCCTTTCTCTACCCCTTAATGCTTGCGCCTCCCCCCGAGATGACCAGCTTTTTATGTTTATATCATGTATGTGCATAGTTGTTGGCATATGGTCTCCCCCCATTAGACTGTGAGCTCCTCGAGAGTAGGGACTACTTTTTTTCTTTATATCTCCAGCACTTAACATGGTGACCAGCATATTGAAGGAGCTTGATAAATGCTTGCTGACTTGATGTGTCTATACAGGGTGGGCCAAAAGTCACGAATATTTAATAACTCCTTTATTTTTTGTTTTTAATTTACAATACCATGGCATCATGTACAGTATATATAAGAAATGAATTTATATTACATGTGAAAAATTCAAATCTTGTAAATGGTGAAAAATCAAGAAAAAACAGTTTTCAAAAAGTTATTAAAACAGACTCCTTCATGACTTTGGGCCCACCCCAAATTTATGTGTTTGTCATTTTCCCCATTCAAATTAAAGCTCCTTGAAAGTAGAGATTATGTCATTCTTGGTATTTGTATCCCCCATGTACCTAGCATTGTAATGTTTGACACCTAGGCATTTAATATTGGTTGGTTAATTGTAGTGAGGATCCAATAACTTCATACACCCCAGTTGGCACAGTTAATAGAATGCTGGGCTTGGAGCCAATCAGATTCAGGTACCCACTTAGCTGGATCATCCACTTACCCTCTCTGAGCCTCACTTTCCTATTCTGCAAAATGGGGATAATAATAGTACCTCTCTCACAGGGTTATGAGTCAGCTGAGATGACAAGATGTAAAGTACTTTGCAAGCCTTAAAACACTTAGAAATGCTATTTGTTACTGTTACTACATTACACATACACTGTCAAAGGACATCCTTGGGCTACCTGTGTGAGGCTCCTCCTCTTCTTTCATTATCCCATTACGACATGTTTGTGAGATTGATTCAAGGGGGTCAGGGGTTTGAATCCTGTCCTCCCCAGACTTAAGCCTTCCTCCTCAAGTAAGTCACACTAGAGCCTCAGTACACAGATGTTGATGTTTTCCTCTGGTGAAAGTGTATGTTTCTTGACTCTGAAGCTAGAGATTATGTTTGAGAAGCATGTGTTGAAAATGCTTCTCATTTGTCAGCCGAATCTTCAGTTAGAAATGGGAGTTTCTCTGGGGAAGATCTAGGTCCTGTTTTCATACACCTTCTAGATATTGCTGTGTTAAAAGCATAGGGTGTTGGGTTTGTTTTTTTTTCTGTTTTGTGTGTGTGTGTGTGTGTGTGTGTGTGTGTGTTTTTAAATCACTCCCAGATATTCCCTACTCCAGGCTGCTGCTCTTTGAAAACCACAGGGCTGTTCTTGGCTGCCCAGCCCAGCCCAGCTTGGAGCTGAGCAATAAGCTGAGCAATTCTACCTATTCTAGTCAGAGCCCAAAGCCTGAATTTTAGACTTTGTTTCTAATTTCAATTGCCTAGGAATATACCTTCCATTTGTCCTATTGTTACTGCCAAACTGTCTTCCTACCCCCAGCATTGTCGCACCAAAAGCTCTGTTCTTGTGGAATCAGCTAAGAATATTCCCTGGTGTGTATCTGCACATTTGTTTTTACCATAACTTAAATGACAGTCAGCATGAAGATGAGATTTTTTAAAGTACCCACAAACTATCCATAGTGGTGCTAGGTTAACACAGTAGCTATTATTGTTGTTGTCTTTGTCAAGGTTGTTGATGTTGTCAGTGCTGTGATTTCAGGCTGGCTCCTTAAAGTGCCTTGTTGGTCACAGACTAGTATATATTCTGCTCCATTATTACCATTTACTGTCCTTTCAAACTTGTAATCATGAAGGCATCATTACTGGTTGACTAAGGTCCTCTCTCTCTCTCTCTATATATATATATATATTTTTTTTTTAAATAAAGGTTTTGTGAATTCAGAATGATTGAAAACCTCTGTACTTAATCGCTGCATTGGGTGCTGCCTCGATATGGTCTTGCATTGTTGTGTAATTTACACATGTGGTTGGAGCCACAGGTCTTCTCCCAGACGGTTGCTGGTTCCCTTAGTGTTAGGCTAGTATATGCTCACCCAGGTAGGCCATGTCGTAGAAATAACAACTTTTCATTTATATACTGCTTTCATAAGATTTACAAAACGCTTTCCTCATGACAGCCCTTTGGGGTAGATAATCTCTAAATGTTGGTTGATTTTGAAATCCAAAGTATGTAGTAGGATTTTTGAGAAAAATAAAATTAAGGCAATCAAAGTAAAGTTTAAAATGGAAATGAAACTCAGTAGAGAGCTTTAATAAGCATGATCAAATTTTCTAGATTAACTTGAACAAGAAATATATACTTAATTTTACAAGGGTCATGCTCAAAACTTGTAACTTGGAAGTCAAAATGTAGGTGTGTTCATTATGGAGACTGACAAAAATAATAGTTATTTATAGAGATCTGCATAGTAACTTTCTTGTTTTTTTTTTGTTGTTGTTGTTGTTGTTTGTTTGTTTGCTTATTCGATTCCTCTGACGTGTTCCTGGATCTTGGGATGTGCATGGAATGAAATTTTTGGCCCCCCGGGGATGATAGAGCCCATTGTGAAGAATGGCAGGCCTCCAGCGTCACACAGTATGCACTCCTTCCTCCACCAGTACACGGGCTCTTTCAAGAAGCCCCCATTGCGGAGACCACACAGTGTGATAGGGGGAAGTCTCGGCTCCTTCATGGCAATGCCCAGAAATGGAAGCAGACTTGGTAATTTATTGTGGATATTTTATTTTTACATTGCGGTCTAAACCTTAACGCAGTTCCACTTGTTGATTTATGTGAACTTGTCAAGCAGAAGTAGCCAGCTTGATGAGCTCGTTTCCCATCCCATTGCAGAGAGAATCAACAGGACGTTAGACTGAGGAAAGGGATGGCTTCCAGATGTAGGGACAGTGACAGTTATAAGTAATAGCTTCTTTGTTACCAAGGAAGAAAGCAGAAAGCTCGGGAAAAGAGAAACCACTTTACAAGTCCCCCCTTCTACTGATGGCTCAGCAGTCTAGGCCCTTGACTTCGTAACACAGGAGTAACTTTGAAGTCTGCACTCCTGTATCACCATATAGTGTCATATCCCAGGATTGTAGTCACCCATGCTTTCATTGGCCTTGGTGCCCCTTCCAATGGAATAGCTGGGTAGCTTTCCTGCTTGTCTTAGTAGTCTTTGAGAGGTAGAGTGCCCACCGAGCAAGCCTCCCACACCCAGTGTTTAGTGACCAACCTTCTGAGCGAAGATTCGGCAGTCCTCAGATACAATAAGCACAAGAGTCCATCTCTCAACCCATCCTGGCTCTGAGGGCATAGCTTTGGTGGCCCCAGAGTCTGCAGTAAGACTTAGCAGAGGACTTCAGTGGGAGACAGACAGAGGGCAGGGAGGTGTGAAGACACATTTTAGAAAGATTTCACCTGGTGGTTTGTAATTTTAAAAGTTTTGTCCATTTGAAGGGCTAAAATTAGTTATTTGGACACTATAGACATGTGGAATGGCCCCATTCTTTAACAGTGAGGATGAATTGTCCACGCTGAATGTGTCTTTTGATTCCTGAGTTCAAAGTAAACTTTGGAGATTCATTACTGGTATTAAGATAACCATAGGAACAACTATAAGAAAGAATGGGAGTCTCCTTTTTGAATAATTCATAGTGTAATTTCACAAAATCAGTTTCACACATTTTGGAATGTGGGCTAATTACAAAAAACTATAAGTACTTTAATATCAGTGAACAGAAACCAGTGGCCTACTAGTGTTATTAAAAGTTAAAAAAATTTCTAAATACCTCAATCTCAGTTTTCTGATCATACTTTTGTATGGCTCTCATTTTTTTTTATATATTGTACATTATGCACAAGGACTTTATATATTTATATGCTAAATATGATATGTTTATATGTGTGTGTATATAACCATTATCTTGGTATTTATGAATAACCTTTAGGGACAAAAGCTGATTTTTGTAATTATTAAATAGAATATTATTCTTGGCCATAGGGCATCTTGTATTCTGGTTATTAATAAGATCAGTTTCTACATTGAATTCTTTTATATGGTTTAATCTTTCTCTTAGCTCTAAATATAAACATATCTAATTAAGAAAAGGGTGGTTAGATGCCTGTAAAATTCTAGGCTTCTCTACTTATTTTTGTCCACAGAAATTTTAGGAATAATTGGACAAATTTTTTTTTAAGGTTAGATACTTAGTCTTCCAGCTAGGAAAAAGGTGGCAATTAAAGCTGCCTGTCAGCTGCCAGTTTATAATACTTAGTTTTGAGAAGTATTTTAATGTCAGGTTGCAATTTCTATTGTTAAATATTGCTCTTTTTTTCCTTTTCTTTTCTTTCTTTCTTTCTTTCTTTCTTTCTTTTTTTTTTCTCTTTATAGAAATTGTTATTTTGTGGTTTTTTGGCCCAGGCAGTGATTTCATTGTTGTAGAAGTCTTCTGGTGAGGATGTATTCTCCCACTCTTTTCCAGCTTGGCGTCTTGGAGAACTATCTGGGGCACTCACCAAGAAGGTCACAGCCATCTGTATTAGTGGTAGAACTCGAACCCATGTTTTCCTGGCTTCAAGGGTGGATCTTTATTCAAACTGTTAGTTTGGGTGGCTGCTTTTTTTTTTTTTAAACAGTATTTAGACAAAGTCCAAGATGCCAAGATGATTATCTTAATGAGACTTTCATTGACTTAAAGTGTGTTTTTCAACTTCATAAGATATTTTATTAACTTGCCTGGGCCTTGTAGGAAAATAAGAAACGGAATTCTATTGCTAAATGTAATATAGTTCTGCTAGCTAATATGAAAACTGAAAGAGATTTGGTTGGACAGTTTTAGAGGTAAACTTTTCAGGAGAAAGTTCATTGATGTGAAAAATGGGGAAAGGATCAAAGAAAAGACATAAACATGGATTATCATCATTCCCTATGATTTTTAATTTACTTATGCAAATTAGTAGAGAAACATTGTTTAAAATTTCATTTAATTTTTATTGATTACATCACACTTTTCTGAAGAAATTCCATCACTTACGTTCAATTTATATATTGAGAACAAGACAGCAAGTCCCTCTAGAGTATCTCTAGTGTAGAAAAGCATGGTAGGTGGTGGAAGAGATCCAAAGTTTAGATTAAATGGGATTTCTGCCCTAGTGTGTTTTACTGACTTTTAGAGGAATCTCACACACACACACACACACACACACACACACACACAGAGCAAGTGCTAAGAGCTTTAGGGCAATGTAGACAAAATATTCTTTGGGGTGCCTCAGAAAGGTGTGTCTCTGGGATACAAAGTCAAAAAGGTCATTCACGACTAGGGAATGCCAGAAAAATCTTCGTTTGGCTTCTGAAGGATCAATAAGAATTAAATGAAGAGGGGAAAAGAGAGCATTTTAAGCATAGGAGTCAGAGAGCAAAGGTGTGGAAATAGGATAGTTAAAGGAATATTCAAGGTTTCATTTGACTAGAACATAGAGTACTTGAAAGGGTTATATGAAACTTGAAAATAGGCCGGCATTAGACTTTGTGGATCCTTGAATAGGAGACAAGGCATAGTGACTGGGTAATGGGGAGTTATGGATGATTTTTGAACTAAGCAGTGCCATGACCAGATCTGTGTATGAGAAGATGTCTGGCAATGCTATGAGAGATGGATTTGAAGGGAGATTGAGTAGATATAAGAAGGCCTGGTAGGAGATTATGACAGTAATAGAGGCAGATGGTAATGGAAAGGAAAGTAATGACATTCAACAAGCATTTTAAGACATCTAAACGTGCACATACATATTCTCTTTAAACAAATTGTAAAAACATAAGTTTTTATAGTCATTAACATAGCTTACTTTCGTAGACAGTCTTTTTTTCTATGAAATTACACTTTTTTTGTTTCTTCAGAGGTCCCAAAGTTGTGAATTATCCCATTTGCTTTGGATACTTCAATATTAAATCACTGTAACTTTAAAAAAAAAAAAGTCTCTATTTTTTTCTTTAGTGATGTGCTTAAGTGAAATTAGTAAATGTCTGTTGTTGGGTCATGAACATGTATATTCCTCCATTTTTTTCTGAGCAATGATCTGTAAAATCCATCCTGATGACCACTTTCATGAATGATAAAGAGAGAGAAGTATATTTTCATATTTTCTTTGGGGCAAAGCTTTTGAAACAATTGCTAAAGCACTTGGGATGTTTAATATATTACTCATTTCTTTTGGAAAGAATAAAAAATGTCAGCCTATTAACTTAGCATTATTCAGAGCTAACTTTTTTAAACTTAAAAAACATGAACAAAACTTTTGGAAATATAGGACTGTGTGTGTTGAAGAGACAGGACTGGAAATTTGATAATGCTTATATTGAGATGATAGTTGGTGTCAAAGGAGGCGGCAATTTAGTGCAGAATGAACCTACAAGAAGGAAAGAGAAGGGCAGAGGGTAGAACTTTATGGTATGCATGGTTATGGTTCAAGCAGTCAATCCATTTAAGGAATGAAAGGGTTGGGCAGGAAAACAGTTTGAGGGGAGGTTGGGTAGCAAGCAGTGCTGGAATGCAGCCAAGAATCAGGGTTGTGGAGGAGTGCACTAGTTACCTTAAAGACAGCAGTCAGGGTGCAAAGCCCAGTGGTATGGGGAACAGGTGAGAGAGAAGTAGGGTCAGCAAGTGTAGGACACACCAACAAGTTCGGCGAGATGGTTTACTTCAGCATCCTGATTTAGTAAGGATTCAGTTTAAACTAATTTAGGCTGGGGAGAATTCATTCCATGTTTTAGGACTTGGCTGTTGACAGATAAATTAGAAGATAATTGGCATGTGCAAGGGTTGGAGGAGGTGTACAATTTTCCTTTTCTAATTTTATTTTCCATAATGTTGAGGTAAGGTATTCAGTACTTTTTAAACATACATGTTTATAAAAAGAATACACTAGAAATGATCCTTTACAAAACCTGCATTTTAGACCTCAAAATACTAAACTATTAACTAGAATTACTTTGAGAAATGATGTCGTTTTGGTATTCAGTTAATGAAGTACCTATCCTGAAATAATTAGTGCTTAGAATTCCAAAGAAACATCATTGCATAATTTTTGTGATTTAGCTGAAATTAAATTGTAATTTTACTTATAATAATTAAAAATGTGTCTCATGAGGGGTTTAACCCATCCTCTAAGGAAAATAACATGGATTTTTTTTATGACTCAGATATTGTTCATGAAAATTTAAAAATGGGATCAGATGGTGAAAGTGACCAAGCTTCAGGGACCTCATCAGATGAAGTCCAGTCTCCCACAGGTGTTTGTCTCAGAAACCGGATACACAGACGAATCTCTATGGAGGTAATACTTTTTCTTACATATCAAATAATGCCTCTTGAATCATTTTAAAACCAATATGTTTACATGATTGAAGAAAAACTCCAGTCGTAGTTTGTGTGTTTGGGTAATCTGACAACCCAAAGGCCGTGTTTGTAGCCTACCAAATCTGTCACCTAATTATAGAGAAAGAGAATATTGCCTTTGGTTGGACACCCCCTAAAAATCCAAGACAGCATTCCCAGCATCAAGAGATTTTGTCATTGGGAACCTTTTGATGCAGATTCTTTTTAATAAATCTGAACATTTGCTTTGGCTACATGTCTTTGAAAATTCAACCTGACTCCTCTGCTTTGTTGTGTATGGACTGAGTTTCACATCACCATAGTAAGGGTATATGACTCTTTACTTGTTTCTTTAAATAGATAATCTAAGACATTAAAAACAACAAGTAAGTGCTTCATAAATAAATGTAGACATACTTTTTTTGTATGTTAGACTTACTATCAAATGCCAGTCTTCATTGCACATACAGTATAACCATGTTTCTCCATTCAGAATATGTTTATTTCTTGTCCTTAATCAGATTTATAACTATTTAGGGGTAGTGTGGTATAAACAGGGAATATCCTTTTACAATTCTCTAAAACTAGGCTAAACTCTAGAAGAGTTGTTTGGTTTTTTTTTAACAACTGCAAAGAGATAGGCTCAGGGGGCAGCTAGGTGGCACAGGTGGATAAAGCACCGGCCCCGAATTCAGGAGGACCTGAGTTCAACTCTGGCCTCAGACACTTGACACTTAGTAGCTGTGTGACCCTGGGCAAGTCACTTAATCCTCATTGCCGTGGCACCCCCCCCCCCCAAAAAAAAAAAGATAGGCTCAATGCTTTTGCAGAAAAGATTTTACTTAATATTCCAAACCTCTTCTCTCCCCTCCCCTCTTCTCTTCTCTTTTCTCTTCCTTCTCCCTGCCCCCTAATCCCTGCCCTCCACCCTAGGTGAGGAATTTGCCTTTTTTCTGAAACAATTGAAGCTGTTAACCATTAATTTCCTCTTTCCCCCTTCTTCTCAAAACCCTGTGACATCTCCCTAAGATAAAGAGATATCCCCTTTCCTTTTCAAGGCTAGCCTCCCTATGCATGCCCTTGATCCCATCTCCTCCTGGATTCTTCAACATATTGCATCCTCAGTGCAGATTGTATCCCCAGTCTTCAGCTTCTCCTTATCTACTTGTTCCTCCTTTATTGCCTTCAAATATGCCCAGGTATCCCCGTCCTTAAAAAACCTTCACTAGACTCCACCACTTCTGAAAGCTCTCATTGTCCTCCCTCTCTCATTCATACGCCTAGAAAAGGCTGTTTATACTCAATGCTTTAATTTCTTCTCTCCTCAACTCTTAGCACTCTGATTTCTGACCTCATCACTCAGCTGAAATTGTTCTTGCCAAAGTGACCAATGATGCCTTAATTTCCAGGTCTTCTGGTCTTTTCTTAGTCTTTATCCTTCGTGACTTCTTTGCTGCATTTGTCACTATCGATCACTCTCTCCACTTTATAGAGTCTCCTCTCTCCTTAGCTAGCTCATCACTCATTTCTTTTATTACCAGTGGTTTGGAGCATTTTTCATATGGTCCTGAATGGTTTGCCATCTTTTACCTATTAATACTGTGCCCGTCTGCCTGTTGGAGAATGACTATATTTGTGTCAATTCCTGATATATCTTGGATATCAGACTTTCACAGAGATGTTTGATGCAAAAGTTCTCTCCCTCCTCTCCCTCTTTCCTATTTCTTTCTACATGTATTTTGTGGATGCAAAAACTTAAAAAAAATTTTGGTTATAGAAATTGTCTATTTTGGTTTTTGTGATCTCCTCTATCCCTTGTTCAGTTATGAATTCTCCCCTAGTCATTGATGTGGAAAAGGAATACTTCACTCTGTCATACTTTAACCATTGCACAGAGTATGAACAACAAATATTGGAGCCTGTAATTATTGTCTCCAGTTACCTTCCCTGTTTTCCCATAAGAATTATTTAGTACTTCCTCCATTATTTTTCCTAAATCATTCCATTTATTCTCCATAGTCTTCAGTTTTGAGGTTTTATTTGAATTCTGTGTCCTCAGCATATTCTTATATTTTGGGCGAACTACCAAACTCAGTAGTTTTAACTGTTTGATCCTTCTATAGGAATTGTAACGGTGCCATGTTTTCCCCTCCATCCATAATAGAAAACATTCATATCATCAGGGGATCATAAAGCTTGAAAGGAGTTTAATTTTTCCAGTGCCTTCATTTTGTGAAGGAATGGAGGAACAGAAAGATAAGTTTGTGTTTACATTAAGTAATACAGTGGCAAACCCAAAATAATTAGAAACCTAGTCATGATGTCGAGTTCAGTGCTCTTCTCTATTATGTGCCTACGTGAGGCTGAGATTGCTTTTCTAGTCAAGTCTTGGGCTTTTCTCCCTCCATAGCCACTTGTTTCTTATCAAAGGCATTATTCTTTTCAGATTAACATCTGTTTAATTCAGATGCTTCCACTAAATTAATGCTGAAACTTTTAAAGTCCAATCAATCATGTAATCGTGGTGAGGTGTTTTTTTTAACTGTGGTCTTAAAATCTGTCCAAATGAAAATGTTAAGAAAAAGAATATGGGAAATGGTGATCAGGTAGATGTTAGATAACTAATTTTTTTAAATAAACATTTTTATTTAAAGTTCTGAGTTCCAAATTCTGTTCCTCCTTCCCTTACTCCCCTCTCCCTCCCTAAGGTAACAGTCAGATATAGGTTACACATGTGCAGTTATGTAAAACACGACCATATTAGTCATTTTGTATAAGAAAACATGAGTAAAAGGAAAAAAAATGAAATAGTGAAAAATAGCATGCTTCAGTCTGTGTTCCATCAGTATCAGTTCTTTCTTTGGAGGTGGATAGTATGCTTCATCATTAGTCCTTTGGGATCATCTTGGATCATTGTATTATTGAGAAGAGTCAAGTCATTCACAGTTCTTCATCAAACAATATTGTCACTTGTGTACAACATTCTCCTAGTTCTTCTCACTTCATTATACATCAGCTCATATATGTCTTTCCAGAACTTTCTGAAATCGTTCTGCTTGTCATTTCTTATATCACAATAATATTCCATCACCATCATATACCACAGCTTGTCCATTCATTCCCCAATTGATGGGCATCCCTTTGATTTCCAATTCTTAGCCACCACAAAAAGAGCTGCTATAGGTATTTTTGTACAAATAGGCCATTGTCTCTTTGTGGGGATGTCTGTTACTTTATTGTTGATTAACTTATTTAACGTGATAATCCATCAGCCTGTGCAGATCTCATTCTAATGAATGAGTTGTTTCCTCTGAAATTTAAACATTTCCATGTAAGTTGTTTTCACAGTCTTTGTAGAACATCAGCAGGTTTCTCCCCATTTTACAGAAGACACAATGTGGAGAAGTCATGAGGTGACACAGGCTTCCTAAGTTTAGCACCATTAGATAAGCAGAAAAGGTGTGTTAATGGCCAGATCAGCATTGGACCCCCTACAAGTCAGGCCCTCTTTCCTGGTATTCTTCAACATTCAGTCAACCTTTGTCTGATAAGACACCCTGATTTATAAGTTTTGCTAAAACAGTTTAGCTTCCTAACAGGAGAACAAATCATTGATTTGGGTATGTGTGCTCCAAGTACCCATTATCTTTCTTTTCCTTTGCAGGAACAGGCTTCTAGTCTGTAATCAATTGCCTTCTCTATGGTACCTCTTAGGAGTGCCCTAGACCGACTCTTAAAATGATGAGCAATCAAATCATATTATATTATTAAGTACAAGGCAGGATTTGGAGTTCTGTGTTCTGTTCTTGTTCTATAGCTGTTTGGTTGAAGCCAATAAATGAAAAGCCTCTCCTTGTATTCTTTATTTTCTAAAAGAAGAGAAGCACTTTTCTTATACTTTGAGGTTTAACATGTTTTCAAACCTCTGAATTCCTACTGTGAATTTTCAAAGCTATATACTGTATGAGATGCATAGATTTATTTACAAATACATTGCCTTTACTGGAAATATGCAAGGAAAATAAGAATTTACTTTAGAGTACACCTCATATCAGTGTCTCTCTTTAGCCATAATGTGGTGTGGTGAAGAGTGACAGATTTTAATCAGGGTGACATAAGTGTGTGAATCCCGCCTTGGGCACTTAATAGCCTGCCCCAGCCTCGATTTCTTCATTGGTAAAATGGGGATAATAATAAAAACCTGCCTCACAGGGATTATTATGAGGATCAAAAGGCTTTTTGCAAACCTTAATACAGAAATTTCTTTTTTTTATTTGTTTTTTTGCTTGCTTGTTTATTGTTATTGCTGACATTAGCGATGCATCCCTAGGGTGTGCGTGCCCCCATACACTTGAAGCCTCTCTTCAATTTTAACTGATTACTACTAGTTGGAGCCAAGTGGAACAAATTTTAATTCATATCTTCCCCAGTCTTTCAATATTCGAGGACAGCCGTCCCTGGGTTTTCTCCTCTTGTGAAGGAACCACTCATTTCCTTCAGCTAAATTCAATCCTGTGGCATGACCATTCTGGTCTGTCTCCTGTCCCCCTGCTCCAAGTGAAAACAACAGTTTTATGTGGACAAAAGAATTACTGTATTTAGCACTTTCCTCATGAAAACAAGTATTTGCCACTTCATCATTTCATAAGAAAATAGCAGTGTCGTTTTTATTGACTGATATCCAGAAGATTTTACATGTACTATAAACTGCTGTAAACCATAGCTTCCATTAGGCAAGACCATTTAGATCTCTGATCTGATCTTCTTAATGAACTGATGAACAACTCATGTCAAATATTAGAATAATTGTGCTGTATTAATATTAAGTTAATTCAGGTTGTCAGGCATACTTTTTTCACCACTTAGACTGCTATTAGTGCTGTTGCTAATGGAGATTCAGCAGAAAAAAGAGTCAGCTATAGAATTTTTCTGGAAACAGGTGATTTGTTCCTTTTCAGTGATATTGTAGATGTGTCGCTCTAACTTCCAAACTTCTTTCTAAAGTATTTATGTCACCCTTTTTCTAGCCTATAATAAGTCTCTGAAAGTGGTTCCTTTCTGTAAAAACCTGTTGTGACAGACTACTAGTTAAAGACATAGATAAAACTGGCCTTTGATCAATACTAGGTCATTGTCGTTGCAAATACATATTTTAGTGATGAAATTCTGATTCCTCTTGAAAACAGCTCTCTGTCGACCCTGTTCTTGTAAGCTGATGTCCATCCTTCCTTAATTCAAAGGGTATTTATTCCTCTGCACTTTGAGGCAAAAGATTCTATGCTAGCTACCAAGGAGACCTGTGTTTATATATCATGACAGCCCTTCTGTTCTCTGGAAGGCCACAGTCTGAAGGGAGGCTGCAGGATGGGCCCCAGTAAAAAGGATTGCTGTTTAGATATCAGAAACAGAGAATGGAGATTCAAAGCATTCTAGGAAAGTTTGTGGAGGCAGAGAACATTTTCTGCTGAGGGCTGGTAGCTGAACCTGTTCTTGAAGCAAGGTAAAGCTTTCTTTAGGTAGGGAGGAGGAGGTGTAATGCGTTTCAGATCTGGGAGTGGTAGAAGCCAGAGATGATTGGATCAGCAGTTGAATTTGACTGAAAGTAGCCCACATGAATGGGAGTAAGATAGTACAAGATGAACAGGGCTTGTGCAGTGTGTGGTGGGGGAGTTGTTCATAGGATAGCTCGAGAGGGACCTTTGAGCCTTCTTATATAGCACCCCTTCCAGCTGGTAAGGAAATAGAGGGGGGACCAGAGAAGTTAAGGGATTTTCCTAAGGTCTCACAGGTTGTGGGAGAGAATAGGTTCTTTAAAAAGATTTTTATGAACTCTAAGCTCCATATCTCACCCAGGCTGGAAGTGCTCATGGGCCAGGTCCCACTATGATATGCATGGGAGCTTTGACCTGCTCTACCTCTGTCCTGGTCCAGTTCACCCCTCCTGAGGCAGCCTCTGTTGGGGAAGACCCAGTCAGTCTGGACTACTTCAGAGGAAGAGGTGGGCTGGCCTCAGCCCCATGCCCAAAGCAGGGCATCTGGGCAGGCACCAACATCCCCCACTAGGGACAAGATTCAAAACCAATTCCATGGATTCCACCTCCAGTACCATACCCACTGATGGTAAAGGCTGGGCTAGGAAGCCTTTGTGATGAGAGGGTAGTAGTGTCCTCCATTGTTAAAAGGAAATTAGGCATGATTGTAATGTATAACCTTTATCAGATTGTTTGCTGGCTTCAGAAGGGGGGAGAGAAATTCGGAATTCAAAAAAATATCTTTACATGTACTTGAAAAATAAATAAATGAATGAATGAAATTTGAAATTATTTTTTTTTAAAAAGGAAGTTAGAGAGAGGGAAGGAATTTTTTGGGGGAAATAATGAGTTTAGTTTAAAATGTGTGATTAGGTGAGTGAGAATTTGAGGATGACCCCACAGCTGTTAATATTCTGTGATGAAGCGTTGGGTGTGAGAGGGAGGAAGGCTGCTACACTGTGATGTGAAGCTTGAGATACTTTCAGGACATGTAATGGAATGTTTAGCAGGCAGTTAGAGATTGGGGCGGGGGGAGGCAATGAGGGTTAAGTGACTTGCCCAGGGTCACACAGCTAGTAAGTGTCAAGTGTCTGAGGCCGGATTTGAACTCAGGTCCTCCTGAATCCAGGACTTATGCTTTATTCACTGCTCCACCTAGCTGGCCATGCAGTTAGAGATTAAAGACTGAATCAGGGGAGAGGCCAGGGCTAGATTACACAGGCCTGGGAGTCACACGTACAGATCTGGAGTTGGGAGGGATGTCAGAAACCATATAGGCCAACCCCATTTCACAGATGCAAAAATGGAAGCCCAGGGAGACAAAGTGATTACCCAGTGTCACACAGATTGCACTTGTCAGAGGCAGAATTTGAACCCTGATCTTCTAACTCCATGTCAGTGCTTTTTTTCAGCGAGCCAGTTCAGTCAGACTGAACTGAGTTCAAATCTTGACACAGTGTGTGTGACCCTGAGCAAGTCACTTCCTTTAAGTCAACTAGGCAGTTCTCTCCCTCCAGATCTGCTTGGAAGCTCCCTAAACCAACAGAATAACCACAGGTTCAGGCAAGCAAACACAGGCATTCTTCTTCAGATACATAGAAGTGCTTCTGTGTTAACTGGGAAGTCCTTATCAAGCACCTACCATGTTCCTGGCTCTGCGCAGGGTCCTGGGGATACAAGTGTAAAGAGGGAACTTTACTTCTGCAGGGAGAGACAAGAAGTGCGTGCACAAACATACAACAAGTAAGTACACAGTAAGTTAAACAAAAAGGTTTTGTCGGAGACAGAAAGCACTAGCAGTTGGGGCAACAGGAAGGACTTCATTCCAAAGATGGCCCTCAGACTACATCTCAAAGGAAGAACTGGACGGTCTGTGGGGCAGAGGAAAGGGGAGAGTGCCTTCCAGGCCTGGGGGTTGGGCTGAACAAAGACGGGATTTGGTGTTGGCCCGTTTGCCTGCATCTCAGTGGGGGAAGGGGAATAATGCCCACCGAGCCTCCAAAGATTGTTTGGGGCCAGGTGGTGTAGGGCTCCAAGAACTAAACAGAGGGGTCGTATTGTATCCTTGAGGCACAGGAAGACGCTGTGCTCAGATCTGTTCATAAGGAAAACTCCTTTGGTGGCCCTGTGATTGGAGGCTAGACAAGAGGTGAGGAGGGTCTGAACCCAGGGGCAGAAGCAGTCAGATTGAAAGGTAAGGGGCCCTGGGCTGGGGAAGGGCAGCTGAGCTGTTGGAAATGCTCTCGAGGCCATTGGTGACAGGGGACCAAAGTTCAGGGCATAGACACGGGCTGGTCGTACACACTTATATGCAGATATAGGTGTTACAAAGGTCCTTTTAGGCAGCAGGGGGTGACCCACTCACATTTGTGTATTGGAAAGATGGTTTTAGCCATTTTTTAAAGGATGGCGGTAAAAACCGGAGTTAAAAAAACTGTCGCATCTTAGATTTCATGCAGGGAGGGACCGAAAAGATTTTCTGCTCCAGCTCAGGAAGCCAAGGTCAAAGGACTCCCCTCACCCTGTGTCACATCCTCAGCTGGGGGCGTGGCCCAGATTTGAGCCTCCAACCCACTGTTCTTTCCAGTCCTCCCCGAGACCATTTGGGAGGCTGGTTTAACAATCTAGATGGCAGAGCAATGAGGACTTGGTCTAGGTTGGTGGTAGTTCATTGGTAGGACTGGACGATAGTTTCGATGTGAAGAGGGATTTTGAGCCTAGGTTATTCGTCAGCATTAGGAAAGTTGGGTAGACACGGTCATTTTGAGGGTCCAGCCATTAATGTCTAATACACAGTTGGAGATGTGACCAAACTCAGGGAAGAAATTAGGGTTAGACAGAGTCAGACTGCGGATTCATCAGAATAGAGGTTTTAATGGAATACTGAGAGTGCTGAGCAGTGATGACAGAGTCTGACTGGATAGTGACGATTGAGAATCTGGAGGGGTCTCAGAAGGCCAGCAGTCACGCAGGTAGGAGACAAAGAAGGAAACGATCCATCCCCACTCTGAAGGAGCAGCAAGGACGAGGACCTGCACGAGCGTACGGAGTGCAGCATAGCAGGGAGAGCACAGCTTCGTGTGGAAGGGGGCTGTGTGAGGCAGACATGAGGAAGGAAAGGCTTTCCAGTTGTAGGGGATAGTCTGTGCCAAGCATCAGACGGCAGGTAGGGGACTGTCTGTGAGGAACAAAGGAGATGCCGGTTTGGCTGCATAGTGATGTCCTTGGGGCCAGATGGCGAAGAGCTGAGAAATGCTCCACAGATGAGTTGATATTTGATCCTGCAGGCCATAGGGAGCCTCTGGCGGTTATTGAATGAGGGAATAATCTGGTCAGATCCGTGCTTAGGGAAGGTCATTTTGGCCTGTGTGTGGAGAAGCAGAAAGCAGCCAGGAAACCAGTGAGAAGGATTTTGCAGTAGTTGAGGCAGGAGAAGATGCAGGCCTGAGCCAGAGGGACATGATGTGTGTCTGAGTAGAGAGAAGAGGTGGGAATCAAGATAGGAGAGCGCTCGTCTGTATCCACAAGGAGGGGAGAGGCAGGGGGGCTTCCATTTAGGTATTAGCACAATCCCTGCCCCAAAGTTAGCATATATTCTAGTAAGGGGAGCTGATGACATGGACACAAATAACAGACACCGTCATGTTCTGTGCTGTTGTTGAAAAGGATGTGACCTAAGAAGTTCAGAGGGGAGGGGGTCACTTCTCATTGAAGCAGTCGAGCTTTGAAGAATAGGTAGGATTTTTTCTAGTGACGATGCTAAGGCAGGAGGAAGGGTGTGGGCAAAACCATGGACGTGGGGAAATGTAAGGTGGATTTGACTGGTCTGTGAAATATGTGTAGGGGAATATAGAAGCCATGAAGGGCTAAGGACTTCATATTGTATTTGGCTGGCAGTGGAGAGCCACTGAAGATTTATGAGCAGGGCAGGTTATCAGCAGTACCTGGTGGTGCGTCATTTGGCAAGCCTTACCTAAGTAGCACTCTAGATTGCTGTGAGAAGATGGTCTTATTGCTGCCCGGGCCTTTCCCATTGAGCCTCTCTCTCTTCACTGTAACTGGGGGATTCCTGACAGATGCTGCCACTTCAAATTCCCAAGGGATCAAGGGATCAAGGGAATGACTGGCTGATGCATAAGTCAAAGTAGTAAGGGTAGACTAGACTTCCTACAAGTTTGGCTGGGAAAGTGGATGGTAGTTTATCAGGGAGGAGGAGTATCGAGGTCAGGGAAAAGTCTTTGGGTTTGAAGCCCATGGTAGAAACATAAAATTAAATCTTCTGCAGTAGCATTAATCCAAGCTTCCTCTTGCGGGGGGGGGGGGTCCCGCGGTGCTAGGTGCATATGTTTGTTTTCTTCAAGAAGTAGGCACTTCAAATGACAGGACAGAAGTGATGTTTTATGAGACTGTCTTTGGGTCACAACTTGGGGTAGACAGTTTTCTCCTCTTTGATGAAAAGTTCCATTAGTCATGGATGTAATTGAGTAACCTTGTATTTATGGACTCTGGTTCTTAGATAACTGAAATGGTTGTATATATACTATTTCTGCCAAAATGCCAATTTGTAGTGAAGTATTTTCAATGCTGTCCCTTGAGCTTGTCTGAACTGTTTTTATCTCCCCTCCCTACTCAAAAACAAAATCTGAAATATTGTTGAAAATACTCCGGCTTTGCCCATCTCCAGTTTTGTGTGTGTGTGTGTGTGTGTGTGTGTGTGTGTGTGTGTGTGTGTGTGTGTGTGTGAGACATTTGGGGTTAAGTGACTTGCCCAGGGTCACACAGCTAGTAAGTGTCAAGTGTCTGAGGCCAGATTTGAACTCATGTCCTCCTGAATCCAGAGCCAGTGCTCTATCCACTGCACTACCTAGCTGCCCCACAAATTTTGTTTTTTAGAGTCATTTTTGAATGTAGCCTGCTATACATTTAAGTTCATAATTTAAGTTTTATGAAAAGCTTGCACACAAGCTCTCTGGTCATTGAAAGTTTAGCAGGATTTATGGATTGGGTTAGCAAGGAAGGTTTTGTATCCTTTTTTGGGAGGTGGGGTATTGAGTTTCATTTGAGAGACATAAAATTGAAACCAGCATCCTTGGCCAGCTGAATATTTAAAGTGCCCTCACTTATTAATCTTTTAAAGCAACACTTTTCAGTCCTTATAATTGGCTGCTATGATCGTTTTGGTACCAGTAAATGTTGACCAATGTAAATTTTATTTAGTGTATTTTATAATTGCTTTATCTGCTTTTTAATAAGCAGCAATTGGAAGGAAGCCTGTATGTAGTCTTCCTTTATTTGGGCTCATGGGAAAATGTAATTTACTGATGCTACTATGGTAGCAACATGAAAGGGTAGAATTTTATTGAAGATTAGTTCATTGTTAATAGGACACCAAAAAATCCATTAAATTCAGTTGACTTCCATTCTAAATTTAAGATGAAGAAAGCTCTGGGCCTTGCTGGCTGTGCATAGTAAATAAAGCTCTGGGCTTGAAGAGTGGAGACCCAAGATTGGATCCCAGCCATTGTCCTTATCAGTGATACGGCTACGAGGACCATGAAACCCTCAAGCTCCTCAGGTGTACAAGGGGAAGATGATAGAGGTGCTATTGACCTCGCAGGGCTGCTGAGGTGTGCCCCTGGGCAGGTTTCATGTGCGTCCTGGACATTGGGTTTTCTATCTGGCCGCAAGTGCCAGCATGCTGTACTCCATAGACAAAATAAAAGTTTCTTGGAGATACAACATGTTCACTGATGACATGAAGGAAAGATTGTTTGAGGCGGGTAAAACCACCTATGACTGAGGCCATCAGGAAGGGTGAGCTGACGCTGGAGGGAAATTCATCTTTGTGGGAGGCAGGGGCAGTGCAGTGTTCAGCAGGTGAGGGATGTGGCAGGCTCTGCATTTTCAGAAGATGATTTGTCATGGGCCTGTGGTGAACAAAGATAGATACCAGTCAGGAGGCGGGTTCTTATGATAGTACAGGTAAGCTATGATGAGGGCCTGAAATGGGCAGTGTCAGTATACAGGGAGTGAAGGGGATGATTGAAAGAACCATAGTGGAAGTAGAATTGACTAGACTTGGCACCTAATTCTATCAAGGAAGGCTGTTGTAAAGCAGTGAGTCAGTGACTGAGCTGACTCAGAGGGGAGTGGTGTCCTTGACAGAAATAGGGAGGCTTGAATGAGGGGAGGCTTAAGGAGAAAGATGATTTACACTTGAGACATGCATGCAGTGATACAGAACTGGGTTTCACGAGATTAGAACTGGTAGACATCTCCTTGAGGTGAGAGTTGAACCCATGGGAGCAGATGAGATCAGCAGGAAAGAGAAGGCCTTGTGGAACACGCATGGATAGAGTATATGGGAAGAATGATGATCCAGCAAAAGAGACTAAAAAGGATAATTCACGCAGGCCGGAGGAATGTATAGCTTAAAAAACCCCACAAGCCTCTTCCCCCTTACCCCCCTCTTTCTACAGTCCTCTGTTGCCTGGCCGTGCTCCTTCCATTTTTAGTACATGCCTTTTTTATGTACTAGTTGGTCTAGATAAATTCATTGTATCCACCTCCATGGAATTTTCCCTTAAGAAGTTCATTCTTGGGGGTAACTAGGTGGCACAGTGGATAAAGCACTGGCCCTGGATTCAGGAAGCCCTGAGTTCAAATCTGACCTCAGACATTTGACACCTACTAGCTGTGTGACCCTGGGCAAATCACTTAAGCCTCATTGCTCTGAAGAAGAAAAAAGAAGAAGAAAGAAAGAAAAAACCAGTTCATTCTTAAGCATCATCTGTCTCTCCTCGTCTGACTTAACCTATAGCGTTTTAGGCCATAGGATCCTATTTACTTTTCCTTTGAACCATTTGAGCTCTGCTTTCCCCACTTTTAGGGTGAATGTCAGGCTTTGCCTGGATTTCCTGTCCCATGTTGCAACCTTGATGCTGGAGTCATCATTTCCCCTACAGTTCCCATCATTCCCACAGCCACCTGTTCCTTGTTGTTCGTGAAAATCAGACCCAGAAGCAGCTTTCCTCCTGTTATTTCCTCCACCTTTGAAGGGATGAAATGATCACTGAGGCAAGTCAGGAAGTGATTAGCTCTTCAGTTTTCGGAAGAGAGATCCTTAGCAGGTGACTGGATAATGGAAGCTCCTTTTTTTCACTATATCGTCTCTGTGCCAGGCTTGTGGTCCGGGTCCTAAACTCATCTCTTGCCTCATTCTGTCCGGGTGATGATCTGTTCCAATGTCAGTTTCACATCCATTTTTCCCATCATGCACTGTCACCCAAATTCTCTGCATCATAATCCCCCTTTCCTTTGGTACCTGGCTTTCCTTGCATGATTATACTTTATTATATAGAGCTATACAGTGCTGTTTGACTCCACCCCTTTTTTACCTGTCTTGCTTCTTTGGAAAGAGTATGCTGTTTCAGAACAGTGGTGCAGTGGTGGTTTTCTTTTCACCAGGTCTTAGTGATACCTGTGAGGTCAAAATTGCCTCCTTGCATTAAAACCTCTACTATTTCCTTTTAGTCATTGCCTGAACCATCCTCATTTGTCTATAGATATTTGAGGCTACAGACTTAACCATTGAGTTGTTTCTTGAATCTTGGCTCCTGGGAAGTCCTGAATGTCTTGCACTCCAGCTCTTGCCATGGATCTGTCATCTCTGTATTTTCATCTGAGGTCCAAAAATTAATCCTGGTCTCACATACCAGCTTCTTAGCTGGCTATTGACTCCCCAAATTAATTGTTCCTCCTCTATATACCTCGAATTCAAATGTGCAACAGTGAGGAAAACACACTCTGTGCCCCAATGGTCTTTGGTTTCTTGCCCAAGACTTCCTAACTATTGGCATAATTTTTTCATTCATGCCCTGAGGGATCATCAGAAGTGGGCAGCTGCCATCTGTTTGGATAGGTTTACAAGGCTTTGACCAGCTGGGATATGGTGGTGTCATCATCATCGTCGTCCTCCTCATTTCGGCCAGCTGTGCCCATTCCCACTTTATGTTGAAATCACTAAATATCAGAAGTTGTTACTTTAATTTGTAGTGTCTTTTGTTCTTTGTAATATTTCTATAGCTCTTCAGCCTCCTCACCAGATCTTGGAACAAAGGCTGTAATTGTTGCCATGGTGGTCTTTTTGCAAATATTTAATATGATTATTGAAGTAGGAAAATGTTCAAATGCCCAACGAAATGATGTCCCTTATTGCCTTTAGACATAGGATAACTCCACTCAGCCCTTTTGTCTTTCCAAAGGGAATCTTTGATCCATCCTTCTATTAGCTGCAACTTGTTTCTGGCTGAAGATTTTATTTACACTAAGCATGCCAAGATTGATGCATTTCAGTTCCTTTCGTTATGTCTGCTCACCAGTCATTGGTGAAGAACCTGCCCTGTAGGGGGCTCAGTCAGCATTATTAGACAGTTTAAAGACTCTTAACTCCTTCTTCCCCCTCCCCTACCATTTTTCCTGTCAGAGGAGTGAGAGGTACTATCTTTTTCCCCTTGTTTCAGGGGTTGCCATGGCCTTACAATCCATCACCAAGCGGATAGCCTACTGGTGATAATTCTTTTGGCAAGCAGATTCCTTCTCTTGAAGGGACGGTAGACTTCCTTTCTTTCTCTAATCTGTGTTCAGATTGTATGTTAGAACTTGTGCTCCCCAAACATAATCTTGGAAAGTCAGGGCCACTTCCAAGCCATTGTGAGACGCCAGATGAAGACTTTGTGGAGTGAACATTTCATAAAAGTAGAGGCCTAATATGAGAAACAATTGCTGCCCCTTCATTTTACAGCATTTGAAATGGATAGGGCAGTAGTCAGTATAATTTTGACTACTGGCATGAATGAACTATATGATTTGTTATAAAATAGCCAGCTCTTAACAGTTAAATATAGAAGGTCTCATTCACTTCCTGTAAAAAGAAGCATCATTATCATTTGTTGGCAATGTGTGAGAGAATATTTTTGTATATTAATAAATCATATAACATGAGTCATCTTCAAACATTCTCCAAACCCTTTTTGCAAATGAGATGAGTTTCATAGTTACACAATCGAATGGTGTGATTTCACTCACTCCCCTTCCATCTTTTAAGCATTAGTAAATATTTCTCCCTATGGGATTTTTCTTCTCGTTTTGGCCTAGAATGTTCAACCATCATTACAGTTAGATGGTTTTCCCCAAACTTAACTAGCACATTGTCGTGCCATCTTCTTAGTGTCCTTTCAAAGTGCCCTTCTTTCAACCACAGTAAATTTCCATTCTGACAATGGGAACATAGTCACTTTTATGGGACTTTTGAGGTAGATTTAGTAGGGTGGGTCACATTTATGGTATTCTGAAAAATTTTGTCGCATATGCCTTTCCTTTGTAGATATTTTACCTGAAATATTCCTTGATTCTGGAAACCATTAAATCTTGTAGAAATCTTATCAGCACTTCCTTAGTATCTGGCAGCAGTCCAAACAAGCTACAAGTTGGGTGCCCAGGACCCTCCCCTGCATATTCATTGCTTTACTCTGTAGCCTTTTGGCTATATTTGAATTTCTATTTTTCTGATAATATTTTACTAGAAAATTTATCTATCTTATAATAAAAATGAAGCTATTTTCTTGAAAGTCATTGTTAAAGATCAACTCAAACTGAGAAGAGGTCTAAGTGGGGTGGTTATGGGATGAGATGCTGTTTGAAATGAAATAGTTTATAAATATATAAAGTCGGGTGATATTTCATGTAAGTCTTCATGTAGATTGTGGTATAGTTAGACTTAAGGTCAGTTTGGCATGTATTTCAAATTGTAGAGATGTTAACATGTTGTTTGATGTCACTAAATGTTCTCTAGAGAACAAAAGCACTTGTGTAGCCGTCTTTCTAACGAGTCACTTGTGACTCCAGCTGATGGGTTGTCTTTCTGAAGACAGCAAAGGAGCTGGACTAGATAACGAATTCAGGATGATGTTTCTCCAAAAACACAAATCAGTTTTGTTTGACCTTCTGTGGATTATGTGGGCAATCAGACTGACATCAACTGACTTTGCGAATGAAAGTCTTTTTGTCTCTGGTGATGCCTCTGTGGCGAGCTCTGGCAGTTCATACTAAAATCGGAACAGTGTTTGGGGGGCATTGCTAAACAAGAGTACTTTTAGGAAGCAGCGGGAAGCCCAAAGCCTGACAGTTACTCGTATTTTTATTTGGGAAATCAGGCTGCTTGGTGCGTGCCATAATAGGAGTCTCTAGAACGAGGGAGTCTTAGAAGTCCCAGAACGGACACTTTTTGTTTGGAACCTGGTGCAGCCCCGCCCCTGCCCTTGGCCCTCTGCCCTGTAGCAAAGAGCAGCCCAGAGCCAGAACCAAGCAGCGGCCCTCTGCCGAGCCAGCCTGCTACCTCCGCTCTTCTGAGAAGGGAATTCCAGGCTTTGTTGGGGAAGCACAGGGGAAGGGAGAGAGAGCACTAAGGAGATGCTGTCCCTGTGGAGCTGAATGCCTGGAGCCTGTTCTGGAAACTAAGAGATGCCCCTCTCTCCTCCAATTCTTTGGGATGGGGACTTGACAAGAAGAGGAATGTTCACGTGTTTCTTCTTCCCACTTCTTGACATTTGGGCATTGGGATGTTGTCATTCAGAATAATTGAAAAGAGATCATAGATGGTAGAGGAAACATTGATGCTGATTCACTTGCAACATCACTTTTGAAATTAGGGCAAAACCCTTCTTCCCATCTGGAGAGAGCTATGACACCACCACATTCCTTTCCTACTTTGCTTAGCCAAGCAACTACCTTGCCATCTTGCCTTCTTTTCTCAGATCAAGCAGAGACGGGGGTGGGGGGGTTGGAGTGGGGGGGTAACGGAGTGGGGGGGTGTGTGTGTCTGTTTATGAAGATGTCACCAAAACCAACATGATGATGCCCATTTTTCGTTGGCTCCTGAATTATACATGTTAGAGTTAAGAACCAAATTATAAGTTTTCTAGAATCATTTGGAAAATAGGAATTTGGATAGAGGGCTTTTTCTATATTAGTTTTATTTACAGTGCTAAAATGGCCATTATTAAGTGGAAATTAATAAGAAATTACAATTTCCAGCGATAATAAACTGTTTTATCTCTCATCAAATGACACTGTACATAATGCCCCTTTAATGATAGTATTCTGTGAAAATCCTGGACTGCGATTTAAAAGCATATTCTGGGAGAGGTAGAGTAGGATAGGAAAGAGATTGGGTGGTAGAGTAGATGAAGAGCCAGCTTCATAGTCTGAAAGACTTAGGTTCAGGGGCTGCCTCTGACACATGCTGATGGTGTGACCCTGGACAAGTCACTGACCCTTTCTTGGTGCTGGCAGGTAGCAGGTACTAAAGTATTTAGGGTGGGAGAAGAAATTTTTGTGACTAGAAATTCTTTACACCACTGAAATCTAAGTTCTGGTCCTCCACCCTACCTCCCCAAAATATTCACTTGCAAAATCTTGAGCGTATTTAGCTTCTGTAGACTGTGAGTTAAGTGTCACCGCTGTGCTAGCACAAAGTAGTAAGTCAAAAGAACAACTATGATAGCAAACTGGTAGAAATGGATACAAATTTTCAAAACTCAGTGTTATTTGATACAGCACTCAGTTGTAACTGTTTCGTAAAAGATGGAAGGGATTTTCACGTCATGACCACAGATGATCAGCTTCAGATTCTGTGGGGAGACCCATAGGGTCAGGCCATTTTCTCCAGTCTTGCTAGATAGGGGGATGCTGCTATCCCCAGGAGGTCCCACACAGGCCCAATGCAGGTTCCCTTTTCTAATTTTCCCAGTCTTCACCATGATGGAATTCAGATAAGGCCAGGAGGAAGGAGACAACCCTTTTGTCTGCCAAAAAACTCCAATCACTTGAGGAAGATAGTTTTTTCCAAAGATGTTTTGGGTCTGGCTTAGCCCCCATAAGAGAAACTGGCCAGATACTGTGTTTACTTATAGCTCTCATATAAATGGGTGACCTGGGGTGATGGGGAAGGGAAGTACTGGCACGGGATACCCTGCCCAGTGGGACATGAGACTTAGGGATCTTGCTGGGTTTAAAAACTGCCTGAAAGTCCCAGACGGTGAATTTGCTGTCTGCCTGACGGTGTCACTGCCAGGAATTGTGTACAGCTTCATCTGGGAATATGCTGGAACCAAACCTGAGTGACTGCTTGGGGGGTATTTTCAAAAGGCTTTCTTGACTTGATGGTTTCTGAGATTGTGTGATCGTGTGATCATTCCAGAAGAAGTTAAACAGCGCAACAGATACTATCAAAGGCTTAGGTTCATGGTGCTGCCTTGTCGCTGGAAGTATGTGGCTATTTGCTGGAAAGAAGGAGGGGTCAAGGAGCCCTTCCCGGAGCTGATTGTTGAGATGTGGGTTGAGCAGAGAGATGGGGGAGCAGACTGCCTTGTTCTGGAAAGCCTTCCAAACCTCCCGTCGGCTCTCCCACTCCTCCCTGGTCTTTTATTGACAACCATGCTTCCTCTGCTCTCTCTGGCTTTTCACCGAGACCCTGCTTGACTTCAGCCAGCAGGAGAGCATGGTTGTTTATTAGCACAGCCACAGACTGAAGATTCCCCCAGGGGGCTTTTTCCAATGAGGAGAAAGTTTCTGCCTAATTCCCAAACCTGTTAAAGTTGGACAGTCTCCCCAAAGTGACTTGAGCTCTAATTCGCCATATTGTACTTCAGCTGCCCCCAAAGCCTCTAGTCCCATCGGTCACATCCACAGTAGGGCCAGGAAGAGAGCGCCTCACGTCTTCTCATTTTTTTGTCTCTTTTGCCCGACAAAGGAAGTACGGTCGGTTCTTATTGACGTGCCTGCTGTTTCCTCTGTCCCTTCATCCCCTGCTTCTCAGGGGCATCTCCGGTGTCTCCAGTGCTTAGCACAGTACCTGACACATAGGAGGCATTTAATTAATGTTTATCGACTCACTGACCAACAGGCTTCCCTAGCATCCTGAGTACCTTCTCTCTGGGATCTATGCTTAGAAAATGAAAACTCATGAGGAAGGTAGGTTTGCTAGAAAAGTGCCATCCCCATTTCTGTGCATCCCAGGCTCCTGCTTTCTTGGGCACCATTTTGTGGTACAAGATGGATTGTAAATGCAGCCTGGCACAGTGGATAGAGGGTACCCTGCTGGCATGCTGGATGGAGGGCTGCCCTGGAAATCAAAAGGGACTTGTTCAAGTTTTGCATATTCCTTATGAGTCTGACTCCTGGTAGCTTTGTCATGTAAACAAGTGATGAAACATCTCTGTTCCAAGCAGCTCTGTCTCTCCTCCCCCGCCAAATTTTAGGGGGCAGCTAGGTGGTGCAGTGGATAGAACACCGGCCCTGGATTCAGGAGGACCTGAGTTCAAATCCAGCCTCAGACACTTGACATTTACTAGCTGTGTGACCCTGGGCAAGTCACTTAACCCTCATTGCCCAGCAAAAACAAAACAAAACAAAACAAGAATCAACCAAGCAGCTGTGTCTGACTCCTAAGTCAAAGGCACTTGTCAGTCTGCATAAATACTAGCCATATTCATCACTGCCAACAGCGTCACCATCAGTGTTATCATCAGCAGTGAGGGGTTTCCATAAACTGAGTTCCCCACACTGATGAAATCATGGACACAGGACCCCTCCTTGTCTCCCCTACCTCTGCCCCCCAAGCTAATGTGCCAAAAGGAAACTTTTCTCTATATGGAAAAGTGTTCATCACCTTGGATGTGCGCATCTGAGTGGATTGTGTCAGTGTACATGGTGGAATTTTTTTTTTCCAGACGACAAATTTTTATCTAACTTAGACTTGGTCAAAATCAATAAACCACTTATTACCTACATCCTTTTCGTTGTACTTTTTGCTGGGTGATAGTATGATATGGAATTAATATAGGAATAAATTATTTAAGTGGCCAGTTAAGCAATCAGGAAGTCTCTGGACTGGGATGCTGCTGGAGGTACACTATCCCCAGAGGATGGCCGCAGGCATGGGGAAGACCCTGATAAAACCCTGGTAGGAGGCATGGGGTTGCCCCCCTCCCCCTTAGCCTTTATCTAATCCTCTGTGCCTGTGATAGACTATGGGGAACAGAATGCCTGTCTTCTGATGGGAATCAGACTTGTTCTGCTCTACAGACAGAAGAACTTAAAGAAATGAGTAGAAATGACTTATGAGTGCATTTAAGGGCAAACTTCTGAATTAGCACTGCCCAAAGTAGGTGGACTAGGGAGGAGGAGTGGGGCTGGTTTGCCAACAGTTCAGCTTGCTTGGGGGATGGTGAGCACCAAGGATACTCTTCTCTGCCCTTGGACGTGGTTGGTGGCAGCTGCCTCAGACATGGCCCAGAAAGACTTCAGAATCTGTAGAAAGATTACTCTCTACTGATTGGGTTTTCTTACTTTCAAACCATTGGTAAGAATTCTACTTTACGACCTGCTCACTAAACACATAAACTGATAGAGTTTGGGATCCTAGAAACATCCACTATAAAAGTTACACCAAGAATCATCACATAAAACACCAATTCTCCTACTTTATTCTTTCCACAAACCTCCATGGGCCCCTGTAATAGAGTTCTTTGTAAATCACCCATCTACCCCACACCTGGAAAAAATATTATTAATGTCCTCCAGAGCCTTACCGTTATAGCTATAGATTATTCGTGTACTGCTTAGTGTTGGTATATGGTTTGTGATTTAAGGGGCTTTTGTGATGATGTGTCTTTGATATTTGAGATGGGAAGGGGAGTCAGATAGGACAGCAGAAGGGCAAGGAGCTTAGCAAGAGCAGATGACATTCTTCTCATTCACATCAGTAGTACAGATACACAGTCAGCTTGTTTTTATCTTCATATAGCAAGTGATATGTGGACGACAGAAACCAGATGCTGTATTTCTTATATAGGGTTTGTTGTGTCCCACAGAGAAAGCATTGTTTCTATGATCTATCAGCTGAGATATAAAAATTGCTTTGTTATATAGAATTGTTCTTTGTTTTCATTTAATGGGCTTTTTTCTTGTTTGTTTTTTCAGTGAATCATAGCACCTGGTGTCAGGCTAGGTCTGGATCAATAGTAAATAGTCATTTATTTTTGAGTATGTATGCACTGCATCCTGCTAGGTGCTACAGTGAAGCATGAGACCATCCTTGACTTCCAAGAGGCTTACAGTTTAATTAGGGAGATTAAAAAATACTGGTAAAATGATAACTAACAGTGCAAGATCTGGTGAGTCAGGTATATGACTCACTCCGGTGAGCCTTGTGTAGATAAATACCACAGTAATTATTCAGAGAAGGAAGGGATTGTTTTGACCTGAGATAATTAAGGGAAATTCATTGGGAGGGACTTGAATTGGGGTTTGGAGTTTGTGGCTGGAGTCCAGAGTTGGAAGGCTGGAGATAGATAAACAGGTAATTGGTTGAAAGTAAACCTGCAAAAAAAGAAAGTAAGTAAATCTGCTGTGTGACCCTGGGCAAGTCACTTAACCCTCATTGCCTCACCAAAAAAAAGTAAACCTGGCATTCTGGAAGGAGCTTGAGGGTCTAGATGTAAACCAAGGAATCCCATATGTCCCTGGGGATGATCATTGGAACCTTGGGAGGGATAAAATCATTAAGGGGGAAAATGTAAAGAGCCTTTGGATGGAGTCAAAGACATGGTCGTGTTTTCCCACCGTCGTTTTCTGCTTTCTTTGGACACCCTCCGTCTCCGAAAATGTGACACCCCCCCCCCCCCCCCCCCCCCCCCGTGCCCAAGATGTGAGATGTGGTGTCCTCAGGGCAGAGAAGAGGAGATGGGCTGGAGCTTACTTGTCCTGACTCGACACCTCCGTGTGCACTGATATCATGCCGGTGATTTAAACTGAGCTTATTGTCTCCTAAAATCCGTAGGTGTTCATGATATGAGTTGTCCCCCTCTCCAACACGTATCTCTTCTCCTCCCCCTTCCAGTATGCCGTAGTACTTTATGTGAACTGTTGTAATTATTGTACTTTCTAGCAGCTAGGGGGCACTACGGTGCACAGAGCCCTGGGCCTGGAGTCTGGGAGTCCTGAGTTTAAATGTGGCCTAAGACACTCACTAGCCATAGGACCCTGGGCAAGTCATGTAATCAGTTTGCCTCAGCTTCCTCAGCTGTAAGACGAGGATTCTAATATCCCCTACCTTGCAGGGTTGTTGCGAGGATCAAGGTGCTTAGCACTGTGGTAAAATAATGGAATTTGAATGTCATATGCAGTATGTATCCAGACACATGGTGGTAAGAAGTGTTATGCTGCATAAATGCTGCCAAGTTCCATTGTTTTACCATAGCATGCAGCAGGTCTGGTAGAAATGCAGGTTATTGTGATTACTGTCACACCACGCCTTCCGCCCTCATCCCTTGCAATATAAGCACTGCAGGCCCCTTCAGTCTCGGCTGGTTTGTATCCTCATGCCGAAAGCTGTCTTGCGTGTTGCAGACACTTGTTTGGATGACTGGGAACTATGGAAGTTTAGAGAAGGGGTGCAATCGGATGAAATAAGTAGCTTGTTATACTTAAGTTGTCAGCAGTATTTAAGAGTGAGCGTGGGGAGATAGAGCAAGCCAAGATGGAGTAGATGAGTGTCTGAAGTGACCAGTGATTGTGAGATAAATACAAGGGGCCTCATGAAAGGAGGGTCCCAGCCTGTGGATGTAGAACTGGACATGGTCACCAGTTAGATTTGGGTGGCAAGAGAGAGGAAGGAGTCTGAAATATTTTAAGAGTCTCAAAAATGGGTGGTTTGGGTGGACAGCTGGGTTAGGGGAGGAGTTGATTGATTCCACTGTGAGTTTCATGTGGTGGGCACGTCTAAGTGTGTGCGGTGGGCATGTGGAAGTGGCACTTGGGGGGAAGCGGGAGGGCTGTAGAGAGAGAGGTTTCATAGTGATTAGCCGAGGAGGAGTAAAATCTGAAAGAGTGTATTGAGATAGAAGAATTGTAGGCCCTTCAGCTCCCACACGAATCATCAATCAGGCATGCCACATACCCTTGAGCCTTCTTTGTGAAGGAAGATGGAGTGCAGTTGGAGGTGAAGCACCACACACAGAATGCCATCGGTTCTATTTTACCTCTGTCTTCTTCTCACCCTTACACCGAGCATCTTAATCAAATAATACCTCAGTAAAACCCACAGTGCCATCTGCCTGAAATGTTTCTTTAGCCTCCCTAGCCAGCTTGCTTGCTCTCTGTCTTCACACCTTCCAATCCAATTCAACAGACACTTACTAAGCACCTTTTGTATGGTAGGTGGCACAGTGCTGGGCCTGGAGGCAGGAAGACTCATCTTCCTGAGTTCAAATCCAGCATTAGACACTTAACTATCTGCGTGACCCTGGCTAGGACACAAAGAAAAGAGGTGAAGGGAATATCTAACGGGTTACTTTGACCGACACAGAGACCCCGGAGGGCACTAATAGGAAGTGGAATAGGAGATGGGGGTTGGTTTGAGGAGGGTTGCATTCCAATCCTTCCTTCCTACTATTGCTTAATGGAGTGTACCCCTCTTCTGCTCAGAAACCTTCAGGGGCTAATAGCGCTTGAGTTCTCAGTAAGTTATATAAAACCAAAATAAATGTCTAGCAATTTATCACTAAGAAATACCAGGGGGGGGAAAACCCAGAATCTTTTCAAAATTACTTAAGAGTTTTCTTTTTTCTTTCTTTCAGGATTTAAATAAGCGTTTGTCGCTTCCTGCAGACATTAGAATACCTGACGGTTATTTAGAAAAGCTGCAGATAAATAGCCCTCCATTTGATCAGCCAATGAGCCGGCGCTCTCGGAGAGCTTCCTTGGTGAGTTTTCAAAGGATCTCTTTCCCCAACAACAGTCTAATCAGCCTCTGGCTCCCTAGGGATACAGATTTTAAATCATAACTGCATTTCGGCATGCTGGCTCTTATGAGAGCTGGTATGGCCCTAGTGGAGAGAAAGCTGGCTTCCCGGCCTGGAGACCTGAGATGAAGGACCACCCCCAGCACCTCCTGGCTCTGGGACAGGACAGGTCACCAAGCCTCTTGGTGATGACGACAATTCTGTCGTGCCCACCTGCCCTCAGAGCTGGATGGCTTTCTGTTTTCCTATGCTAGAGCATAGGAACTTCTGAGTCTCTTCTGTGCAGTTTCTCTGTTTATGCTTATTTAAGTTACTTGGATGTGGTCAACTATGCCTGTACTATACTATTTCAGAAATTATACATATTGCTATTAATGTTATGTTTAAATTCTGTGGCATTTAAGAAATTTTCTTTGCATCTTAATTTAAAATGGTTTCTTCATTATGCACTGTTAAAGGCATATATTTAGTTTCTGATTTTTCCCATTAACTTAGCAGCCAAGTTGGTGTACATATGTGTGGGCTGTACTTCCCCCCCCCCCAAACCTGATATGTGTAAAACCTGATTGCATTTTATGATGGGCATGTTCAAATGTATATGCATGTGTATTTCCCCCCCAGAGAGATCTCATTTTAGGAGTGTGTCACTGCTCAACCCAGTAGGAGTTTTGATAGAAGTTCTGTATGTCTACAGCTCTTCCTGAGAAATCACAATTTTGAATTTGTATTCCACAGGTCTTGGCTTCTCTTCCTAGAGAACGTGACCAGGGAAGGAACCAAGTAGACAGTTTATAGAGTGGTTCCAAGCCTACTTTCTGTTTTCTGATTTGGATGAAGGTGGCAAATTGCAAGGTTCTTTTGCTAAATAAGCAATCAAAATTCCTTTTTTATGTGGAATCCAAGCCAAATTCCAGAATAAGCAGTGTGTCCCAAAAGCTTCACCAATACAGTACAAAAGGATTTAAGATATGTTCTATTTTTTTTAAGCCATAACACATAGATATTCATTTTTCCATCTTCTAGTCTGTGCTTTTATGTTCTTTCTGGGGCCTAATAGAAGAAGGTAGGGTATAGAAGAGAATGACTGAAGGTCTGGAATTAGGAGCATTGGATAGCATTGGTGAAGGGAGGGGGTGAATCCCCCTGTGACCCAAGTATGCTTTGATGCCAGGCAAGGGCCGTGGACTTAACCCTTCCCAGACCTCTCAAAACTGAGTTGAAGAGATACCTCTCTATGACATTTTCTTTTGGGAAAACCTTTTTATGATATTTTATTCATTTCATCTAAATGACTTGATTTCTTGAAATTATCCATCAGTTATTTCAGACTCCAAAGCCCCACTAATATGTTTAAATGAGTGTGCTAGGATTATGCCTTGAATCCAGAGGGAAATGACTACATTTTCTCGTACCTGCTCCCATGAGCTTTGCTGTCCATCTCATTTATCCTCCTTGCTATGGTTGCTTGTTCTTTTAGATCTTTCTAGTGTATGGACCCAAGAGCTCAGCTTATTCTACCTATGACATTTAAATGTAACTAAACTTTTTTAATTTAAAAGAAAATTGTGCTTCAGTCTATTCAGACACCATCACTTCTTTCTCTGGAGATGGATAGCACTTTTCATTATACGTCCTTCAGAGTTGTCTTGAATCATTATATTGCCTAGAATAACTAAACCATTCACCACTAATCATCTTACAATATTGCTGTTACTTTGTACGCAGTAAATTTCACTTTTCAACAGCTTATCTAAGTCTTTCCAGGTTTTTCTGAGAGCATCCTGCTCATCATTTCTTATAGCACAATAGTAATCTATCACAATCACTTACCACCGTTCAGTCATTCCCCAATGGATGGGCATCCCTTTGATTTCTAGTTCTTCACCTCTACAAAAAGAAGGAGCTGCTATAAATATTTTTGTGCATATAGGTCATTTTCCTTTTTTTTTTTTCTTTTTTCTTAATCTCTTTTGGGATACAGACCTAGTAGTGGTATTGCTGGGTCAAAGGGTATGCACAGTCCCATAACCCTTTGGGCATAATGCAATTAAACTTTTGAAAAATTTTTGGTATAAACTTAACAACCATCATTAAGAGAAAAGAATCAAAAAGCATATGAAATACAGGGCCAAGAGCCAGAGCCAAACAAACCATGCTGCCTGCACTCTGGTCAGTCTCCTGATTCCTCCCCTCCCCGCTCTCCCCAGAAACACCCTGGGTTCTTGAGTCTGGAAGCAGGCCTCCATGTGATTTGTAAGGCCAACTTTCCCCCTCCCTTGAGTTCCCTTTGAGGTCTTTACTCTCTCCCCACTTCCACTCCCGTTAGATGGTAAGCTCCATGAGAACATTTCAGATGAGTTGCTGATCTTCACTAGTGGAGGAAATTTTCACATCCTAAATTTCCCGTATTGGTGAAATCACATGAATAGATCATAAGATCTCATCATATTAACATTTCCCTTAGCCATTCTTCAAGTGTTGGATTTCTAATTTGGTTTCCAATCCTAATAGCAGTTTTTTGCTACTGCAAAAGGAGCTGGTGAGAAAATTTTTGTACTTGCTACCTTGTAGCCAGTAGAATGACAAAAATAGGAAAAAAAAATAATAGACTGGACCCTGGGGAAGCAGGCACTCTTATACATTAATGGTACTACTGCAAACATGTTGGAAAGCAGTGATTCTATTGCTAGTACTTTATCACCAAAAAAAATCATGAGAAGAAAAAAACCAAGACCTATTTGTACAGAATTGGTAAATTTTGGTTATGTTAGCAAATATCATGGTAAATTAGTTGATTTATTTTTCTATATTTGTTCACACCAACCACAGGTTAACCTCCATTGCCTCCTTCATTCCTGTCAAAATCATTTTGGAGCTTTTTGTGTATAGGTCTCTCATGTGTCTTGATAAATTAATGTCCATGGATTTGCTGCATTTTGTCTTTTCTCTTTGATTTCACTTCTTTTTATTCTTGGTGCTGTTACACAGAAGTACAAATCGTTTTGTGGGTTTATCTTGTATCATTGCCACTAGATTTTACTAGATCTCTTACTCTTGAGCTTAGTATAGAGACATGGGGCAAAAAAGATCCTGGAACTTAAGTGGGTGTTAAATGAGGTTAGCCTGACATCTTTCTATAGCAATTCTGCCAATAAAATCAAGGCAAGTACTTTTTAATTGCATACATATTGTATCTTCCTAGTAGAATTAAGCTTCTTTTTTTCAACAACAAAGAAATGAAGTGTTTCCTATGAGCAAGTGACTGGAGCTTTGAGGATGAAAAAGAAAAAAGAAAAACTTACCCTCAAGGAGTATTCCTTCTATCTGAGCAGAGATGCTCTGCTTTTTTATAGTAGATTCTTTTAAGTGCTTGCTAAACTAAATTGAGTTGAGTTCTAGGTCATTGGCTGAGGTTGCAAACTCAATTCATGTCACAATAAAGGAAGAATATTCCTAAATTTCCAGAACATTCTGCTTGAACTGAAATGCCATCCAAAATGTTTCAACAGAAGGCACAAGCACAGCTTCCTAGAGCAGCTCCTATTGGTCTGGAAATACTTCAAGAATGGGCCTCTTAACTAAACTCAGCTGGCCACAGGGTAATGAATCTTTCAGGTACTGAAATTCTCCAAGACCAGCTGCTAACTAAGCCCAAGCCCAGGTGGCTGCTGATCTGTGGAGTTTGGCATCGTTATGCATTTGGACTGTTTTTAAGATTTTGTGCTTATGAGTTTATTAGAGGCGTTAATTCAGGAACACAATGTCTCTAAATACCACAGTATGTCTCTAAATACTACATGCTCAAGTTTCCTTTATGCCAAGTACTTATGTATGGAGTTGTTCTGACAGTGATGCTTATTTGCCTTTGTAGTTTATTTGTTTGTTTGTTTGCTTGCTTGTTTTGGGTGATCAGAGGACTTAGGGTTTAAAAGGACCTTATAAATCACAGGTTGCAAGGTCAGTAGGCAAGCATTTGTCAGGTACCTGCTATGAGGTGCTTAGAGTCCAAATCTAAGAAGCTGAGTGAGGAGAGAGAACATTATAGGCCTGAGGAAAGCCTGCAGAGGCCCTGAGCTAGGAATGGCAAGAATCACTTCTATGTTGTATACTTGAGAGCTGGAAGAATTGTGATGTCTGTGACTGAAACAGGAAAATGTATGTGATAGTTTGAGTTTTGTATTGGATAGATGCAGTTTAAGATGTCTGTGAGGGACCTCGGGGCAGAACTGGAACTCAGGATAAAAGAGGAGGTGTGAATCTATAAGTTTGGAAGTGGTAGTTGAGTCCTTTTGAGAGCTGATGAGCAACAGCACAGAGAGAAGAGGGAAGAGAGTCCCCAACTGAACTTTGGTGTCAGCCTTGGATAGTATGTGGATATGGGTACGGATGGCGATCTTGTCGAGAACAAGTGGTCAGATAGGGAAGGGAGAACCAAGACCCAGATGTTGTCTTAGGAGCAGGAAGTGCTTCAGAGATGTCCAGAAGATGGAGGACTCAGGGAAATGCCATTGAATTTAGCAAGAAAGAATGATTAGGGGCAGCTAGGTGGTGCAGTGGATAAAGCACCGGCCCTGGATTCAGGAGGACCTGAGTTCAAATCCGACCTCAGACACTTGACACTTACTAGCTGTGTGACCCTGGGCAAGTCATTTAACCCTCATTGCCCTGCCAAAAAAAAAAAAAAGAGTGATTAGTGACATTTGAGGGAGCCCTTTCAGTCTAGTGTTGGAAGTAGAAACAAGACCATGAGGTGTGGGAATGGAGAGGAAGTAGAGCCAGTGAAGACAGACCATTTGCTGGACATTTACTATGAAAAGGAAGAGTGGTCCAGGATCAGTGAACAAACATTTCCTAGCATTTCTATGTGTGAGACGCTCTGTATACCCTCCTTTTTCTCTTCAGCTTTCTTTGGTGTCTGAGAGGGCTGGGACTGGCTTTATTTGCCTTTATATCCCCGACTCTTGGCACAGTGCCTAGCACATAGTAGGCATTGTCAGTCAGTCAGTGTTCATTGACTGACCAAAGTGAACCAGCCCCTGCTTCCAGAAGCTTCTCTTCTTTGGAAGGGTCACAGGAACATTTTTCAAGGAGAGAAATTTGTACTTCTTTCTGGGCAGCCTTCTAGAAGCCAGTGGATAAAGAGAAGTTGAAAATTAGGGAGAGAGAAGGGAGGCTTAAAGAGACACGCTTACAGAGAAAACGGGTAAGGGGAATTCATCCTGGACAGCGCAAGTGCAGGAGTGGGTGTTGGCAAGAAGAAAGGCCCAGCTCCTCCTTTGAGAAGAAGGGTGGCTCGTATGGAGGTGGTTTGAATGTGGAATTGGGAGGGCATTCCCCACATGAAAATGTTCTTTATTGTTAAATACTCAAAAGGTTTAACAGTGTGAAACTGAAAGAACTCAAATAGCTGGTGACAACAAAGATCTAAAATGTATTTCTATACCTATAGCACCAGCGACTATCAAAGATTGAGAGCTCAGAGTAATTTTAATGGGGTGTCATTTAGACTGCTAAAATGATAGATTTGGTATCTTGGTGTGATTTGCTCTAGCTTCATTCCACATATAAATGAAGGACCTACAACTTATCGTTTGCAGCTTCTTTTTTGCTTTGTGATGAAATTAAGGAAAACAGTGCCCTCTAATGAATTTTCAGTGTATTGAGAATGGAACCTTTCATTGCTTCCAGCATAGTTGGTTGTTTCCCCTTCCTAGCTTTAAATTGATTGTATAGTTTTGGAACCTAAAATGAAATTTGCCAGCTGTGTTTCTGTTTATGAGGATGTACATATTGTCTTCTGCCTTATAATTTCTACATAGTTTTGCATGATGTCTTAGGACCTCAGTTTCCAAGATTGTGCAAACTAAACCTTAGGTTTATGGCTAAAGAGTTGTCAGTTTATGGATACAACTGCTGATATATCTTACTGCTTTTAATTTTAGACACATCTTGAATTTTTCATAAACTTCTAGAGAATCAGACTTTAAAAGACTTTGCGGATTAAATGAATTTTTTAGTATTGCCTTTCTCCTGTAATTGATTAGATGGGCTCAATATGCACTGGCAGCTACATTATTAAAAGGTGTAATTGGCACGCGAGGTGAGTTGTTAACACATACGGCATGGAATTCAGTGGCTGGAATCTGTGGACATGTTTTCTGGGTTTTAAAAAGCAGGTTTTTAAGAATCACACACTTCTGTGAAATTAGATGTCTTCATTTAGAGTTCAGGCTTGATTGAGGCCAGAATGGTTCAGATCCTCCTTTACTTAACCATGATTCCACGGTTATACCCATGGAATACTCAGCCTTGATTTAGTTGAGCACATCTTCTCTGGCTCTTGGTGGGCTATACTGGCACACCAATCACACCTCAAGGAGACCTCCTGCCACCAAAAAGCTATAGTTGAGTCTTGATTTCAGTACCTTTTAAGGAAAAATTGGCCTAACCCATGTGGCAAGTATTTTTTTTTCTATCGCACCTTTTAAGTGTAGTATGTAACAGATTAAGGAATGGAGTGTTTTTGTTAATCAGAATTGCCACACATACCTAATTATACATTTTCAGAGAATCTTAATATGATTAAAAAACATAACAGTGCTCATAAATATGTCTTATTTTTCTGAAGGGACTTCAGCATCTTGTAGTTCATCAGTTATTTTTACTAGTGTCTTAGTTAATAGACATTTATGATAGATAGGCCCAATAAACGCTTGTTAATCTTGACAGGAAATGCAAGTGACCATTTTGGTGTTTTTTTTTCCTCCAAGTATTAAACCAAGAGCTAAGACTGTCAGAATGAATCGGGAGAGGGGTCCTGAATGAAAGTGTAGTATCTACCACAATTTCATCTCATATTTAGTGGAACCTTTATGTAAATGCCAGTTATGAAAAAAAATGTGACTATAAAGTAGTAAAACATGATCACAGAACTTTAGATTTTGAAGGGAGCTCAAAAGTAGTCTGGTCCACACCTGGACTTAAAAAAAAAAAATGACTTCTCAAGCAGAGCCCAGATGGGTCATCTCTCTGTCCCACTTATATTTAGGCATCTCTGCTTGTAGAGGAGAATGTCCTCCCTCTTTCCCTCTTCGGAGAGCCCACTCCTTCCTACTGGAAGCTTTTCCTTATCTCAAGACCAGGTTTGCCTCTTTGACACACATTATTTACCCATAATTGTTCTTTGTTCTTCCGTCTGGGCCAACCAGGACAGGCCAATTCCCTAGTCTTGGAATTCAGATACTTGAAGACAGAGACTGTGTCGTGCCAAGTCTTTTTCAAGGCTAAACAACCCCAATTGTTTTCATAGGTCCTTAGATGACTTGAACTCAAAGTTCACCTTCCAGGTGAAGCTTATTACAAGCTTCCTAAAATATTGTGCCCAGATAGGGAAGAGCTGTCACCTCTCTGGTTTTGGATACAGCCTCTCTTAACTTTCTTGGGGGCTATATCCCATGCATGCAGTTCAGGGGAACCTTTTTTTTTTTCTCCTTTTAATTATACAGTTGATTTTTTTGAATCCAAATATATTTCTCTTGCTTTCCCCCTTTTAGTCTCTTTACATGCCTCCATCTAGATATACATACATAAATGGAGATAGTAAATTTCTACCTTCCTGATCGGCAGAGTTATGTTTTTTTTATTTTTAACAAATGGTTTCAAAATCCAATAACTAACTCTTCATGTGGAAGATTTTTAAATAGGTTAGAAAAATTGTTTCCAGATTCTTCAAGTGTATAAGTATGAGGTTTTTATAGGAAACACATCATTATTTGGCAGCAAAAGCCTAATTTTCAAATGTCTTGCTAGTAATCGTGATGGCTTCATGCTGTCATTAGCCCAAGGTTCAAGGCACACCATACAAAAAGGATGATTTATTGTTACCGTTAAGTGATTGTAAATCCATATTTTAAATAGTCTTGTTAATTTTGGGGGACCTATTTGTCAGACCTAATTAAGTTGTTATTACTTGGTAACGTGCTTGACAAAAAGTCCATACCAGGAGAAACGTCAGTGCTGTCATTTTCCTTTTTGTTTGCTCAAATTCACATTATTAACATTCTCTCCAATCCATGCCCTCTGTGCAGGAATCCATATCTCCACTTCGTGAGGGTTAGTGTAGTTAAAACTAGTTAATCTATAAGTTGATTTGACCCAAGAAAACTTTAGTCATTATGTGCTGGAGGATGCCCCCACATCCACCCCACAGCGTGGGCCAATTCCAGCTCTTCCCTCAAGATGTCACGTACCAGATGTGACATACGTCTGTCTGATTAATAGACTAAGTGAGGGCACCAATATGAATCTGTCTTCAATTTTATTCATACAATTTGATTTCTATCTTAAGATAAAAATACATCAAAAGAGAAATTCCCAATATTTTCTTCATGCTACCCAGTGGATCATCTTGCACACTTCACTTTGGAGATAACCACAATAGGCCAAGCATGATTGTTTTCAATACCTGCAGCCATTTTCCTTGCTCCAGAATTTTTAAAAATCACTGCATTAAAGCTAGTACTTCCTTGATTTTCCATGGAGAAAAAGGAAATATCTAACAGCAAAATTTCTCCCATAATACATAAATACATATACCCATAATCTATGATACGCATACCACCACAGTTATGACATGAGAATGAGACACTAGACTCAGGAGTCGCTTAACACTTAATTTTCCCACCTAGTTCACAGAAGTGGGGAAAAGATAGTGACGACATGTCAGCAACTTTGGTCATTGCTCTGAGAAGGGCATTCAAAGCCTGTACTTAACTTGTTTTGGAAAACTGTCTCTTTGAACTAATTTTAAACTGCATAATCATGTATTCACAACTAGGGCACAATACTAACGTTATTTCTTTAGGAACCATTTCAACTGTGTGGGTGTAGGTCCTCTCCGATATCAAGAACTTCCCCTGTTTTTTACTTAACAGAACATGGTGGGCTGAGCCACAAGAAGGCTAGTGGTCTTGGGTTGACATCGGTTTGGGGGTAGTTTTTAAAGCAAAATTGTATGAGGAGAATAGGCATAAGGAATCGGTGTAACTTTCTGTCAGATTGGGCAGAACTTCAGCTGCACGTAGCAGTACTCCTGTTTCTGTGTTCACTAAGAAGGCCATTTTTTTAGCCTTGACTTCTGTCTCTTGGAGAGTCTGAGGAGGGAATGTTAGTAAGGTGATCATTTCATCTCTTGTCAGTTTTGTCTTATCACATTACACACAGAGAATAACCATGCTTGCCCAGATTGGCATTTTAGGCTTTTGTAAGGATTGTACATTAACTTATTAAACTTTTGAAAATGGGAAAGTTTATCACCGACAGGCTTTCTTGTTTTTTTATTTTCCTTAAATGGAGTCTGAATTCACTCATGTTACTGGGTTTTATAAACCAGTAAGACCTTCTTTCCTATTTTGTGGTTTAGGTGGGAGGTATGCGAAAGTGTCATTCATTTAATTTAATAACCCACTGTTCAAATCTAAATTCAACATTACGATTACAGTACAGTATTTACTTTCCATTTTTGCAGCCTGTCAGCAAATTCTAATGATGTCACTGAATTCCACTGTGAGGGGGCTGGAAACAGGACTGACTTTTGTTTGTAATTTTGAATAGTTCTTCTGGTTAGCAGAGGAACTGTACATATCCACTTGTATTTGTCACTAGGCACAGAAACATTTCCACCTTTATAGACCTGAAAATCAATGTGTTTTTCTTTCTTTCTTTCTTTCTTTCTTTCTTTCTTTCTTTCTTTCTTTCTTTCTTTCTTTCTTTCTTTTCTCTCTCTCTCTTTCTCTCTTTCCTCCTTTCTTTCTTTCTCTCTTTCTCTCTCTTTCTTTCTCTCTTTCTTTCTTTCTTTCTTTCTTTCTTTCTTTCTTTCTTTCTTTCTTTCTTTCTTTCTTTCTTTCTTTCTTTCTTTCTTTCGACTCCAGCATTTAATCAGGCAATTTTCATTAGACCAAGGGCCTATGATATTTCAGGTACATAGTTGTTCAAAGAACTTGTCCAGAAAAATCTCTAGACTTCTGGTTACTAATAAGACTTTATCCCTTCCTATTTTTTTCATGTTAAGTGATCAAATCTGGTTAGTTTTCTACTGATACTTGTTACTTTATGACTTTTCCCAATTAATTTTTAGTGTGTTTTGTGTTGTTTAAAATCTAAATTGTGGGTTCTAATCTGTGCCCCCCCCCCAGTCTTGGGGGGAAGCTGGCTAAAATCACTGATAAATTCAGCAAGAGTTTAGGCTTTTAAAGATTTATTAAAATATATATTATAAGTTAGTGAAGAGAGATTGAGAACAGATTCCTTACAGCATGGAAATCCTAGCTCAGATCTAATTTGGTATAGCCAGAGAGAAAGAAAGCAATTTCCTTTCCTAGCAGCCCACATGAAATCTCAAGGTGGTGTCCGAATGACTAAGAGCCCCGCCCCGCCCCCCCCCCCATCTGCCACCATACTCATCCCTCCTCACCAAAAAGAGAGTTCTTCTATGAGTGAGCATCTACTTCCTCATTCCTCTCTCCCTCCCCCAAAGGGGAGGTCCTTCAAGCTGGTTGGTTGAGACTGGTCTCTTGCTGACGTCAGTAGTATACTGACATGTCACTCTGGGCCGGCGAGGTGTGGTCTCCATCCAATCATCCTTAAGTAGGTACTTAGTTTCTTATTCTCCCCAATTCAAACAATACTAAATCAATCAGGTGGGGCCTGATTATTTTATCACAGTTTATTGAAAGCAACTCAAAAGGCCTTTTTTTCTACCTGGGAAAATTAAAGTACTCCACATGTGAGAAGTCAGGCACCTGCATTCTGTAGTGATAGCTATTAGGTTGACTCATGGCAACCACGGCTTCCATCCATGGCTTAGGTACAGAATTGTTTAAAACAGCGTGTTTGCTGCACAAAATTACCAGTGGGTAGAAATTAGGGTGTGGTAGTATGTATCTGTAGAACACATATAAAATATGCCCCCATACACAAGAGCTATTCCCAGTCAGGTTGTCACGGCCTGTATGGTAGGCTGCCTTTGATGCCTTTTGTGTCAGTTGAAATGAAAAGCCTTAGCCGTGATAGGAAGGAGTTATCTATCACATCTATTTTTCCATTATTGATTAGCAGAGTTCCTGATTCTAGAGGAAAAGGATCTAAGCTTTCTAAATAATTCTATATACCTTCATTTACAACACTAACCTACCTATATAGTTAATAGATTTGTTTCTGGATCAATTGGCTTGTGGCAGTTTATTTTCCTAAGGCTAACAGATGCCCTTTGTTTTTACTTATGACTCATAGGGCTTTGCTATGGAAGAGAGTTGTTGAAGCATGATTGAAAGCCACATCATCAGTCAGATTGTTCTATAATCTAGAAAGTTAGTAGTATTGGAAATTATTTTCTATTTTGAAGTTTTGCAAAAGCCATTTTGTGTTGGACATTCAACTTACATTTCTCTACATGGGTGTGTAAATATTAAGACTAAGTGAACATTTTTTTCCTGCAACAAATATGCCCTATTATGTGAGCTTTGCAAAGGAAAGACCTTGAGCCTCATGCCAGGGGGCTGTTTGCAGTAGGATTGAAATTTAATGAGGAGCTAGATAACCTTTGCTAGCATGTGGCATTTCTCGATACCGTGTTTATATGCTTTGTGACCCTGAAAAGACCCATAGCCGTGTGAATTTTTTCAGCATCTATATAGCCATGCCAAAGAGGAAGGCAGACATTCCTTCAGTTACGTTTGCTGAATTCAGGCTACCGGCAGTGTTGATTCAAAAATATGAGAGGGCAGAAAGTATCCCATGGCAGAGGGTACAGATCCACCAGGGGTGGAGAATAAGGATTGAGGAAAAGCCATTGGTTGTGATGGTCGAGATCTTTGGTACCTTTGGAAAGAGCCGTTTCAGGGAAGGAAGATACTGAAAACCAGATTTCAAGGGACTGAGAAGTGAGTGAAAGGAGACCAGGCGTTGTGAGCAGTGAGATGGAGCAGAGCCGTAGTGGGACTGCAGAGAGGCAGGGCCAATTGGAGGAGGACGCCCAGGCATGTTTGTGGGCAGCAGGGAAGGAGCCATTGTGGCTAGGGAGAGGTTGAAGGGGAGGGGGAGGAGGAGGAGGACATCCATCTAGAAGAATGGAAAGGGATTGAGAGAGATGGCCCAAGTAGAGCATAAGACCCTGGTGAAGGAAAAAGGAATGGAGGGCGGTGTAGGAAATTGGGGTGAAGAGAGCTCTCGTAGCATGTGTCTTCTCTTCTCAGTAAAGTATGAGATGAGGTCCTCCACCGAGAGAGAGAGAGAGAGAGAGAGAGAGAGAGAGAGAGAGAGAGAGAGGAGGTCTGCATGAGGATAAAGAAAGCCCCTGGGTATGGCATTTACGTTGGCTATCCAGGAAAAAATACTTCACCCTCCAAAGATGATGCAATATCGTTCCTGACCATTGGATAAAAGCACCAAAGCCAGCCTGGCCTGGCTTATATTCCTTTGAGAAACAAGATTACAGTTTAAGGAGCAGTCCTTTATTTTTCATATAAAGGAAGCAGCACCACAAAGCTCTCTAACCGGTTCCCTTCATAGATAACTACCAGTGCCTCTTTTATTAGCCTTGAGCAGTTGCTAGAAGCCTATTGGAAGTCTTCCTCATCTGTCAGGTTTCAGGCAATCTCTCACCCTCCATCACCATCCCTCATCCTTCCCTTTCCCTGGGAAAACAGAATTATAGACAGACACTCCTGGATAATGATGTGTTGCCATTAGGATATGGAATCTTTTCCCTTCTATTTATCCACATTTTTTTCTCTTCCTACACTCTGTAGGACTTTCCAGTTCTTATAGCCTCCTTTCTTTCCTTTTCTTTCTTTCTTTTTCTTTCTTTCTTCCCTCCCTTCCTCCCTTCCTCCCTTCCTCCCTCTCTCCTTCCTTCCTTCCTTCCTTCCTCCCTCCCTTCCTCCCTCCCTCCTTCTCTCCTCCCTCCTTCCCTCCCTTCCTTCCTCCCTCCCTCCTTCCTTCCTTCCTTCCTCCCTTCCACCCTCCCTCCTTCTCTCCTCCCTCCTTCTCTCCTCCCTCCTTCCCTCCCTTCCTTCCTCCCTCCTTCCCTCCCTTCCTTCCTCCCTCCCTTCCTCCCTCCCTCCCTTCCTTCCTCCCTCCCTTCCTCCCTTCCTTCCTACCTTCCTCCCTTCCTCCTTCTCTCCCTCCCTTCCTTCCTTCCAGCTTTCCATATTAGCTCCTTTGGGTTCCTCTCCATCCTATTACACTTAACCACTCCAGGTGTATCTGGGCACCCCCTTTCCTAGATCCAGGTACTTGAAAAATCTGGACCAACTAAAAGAACAGGGGAGGGGAGGTGGAAGGTTTGAGCAAGCTTGTGGATTCCTTCCATATCATTCCTATATGTGGCTTTTTCTAGAATCACTCACATTCTTCACCTGGCATTTCCTGAGCAATACCAGAAGGTGGTCTTCAGCAGTGGTCACGCTCTGTAGCTGTTGGTACAGACTTTCTTCATGCTTGCTGGGAATTCCCCTCTCTTAACAGGAAGGAATAGTGGGCTAGAGGGTAGGCAGGGGGAAATTCTTGCCTTATACACCACATGATAGTCAAAACAGCAGGGTGGGGCATTTGTCTTTGCAAAGACCTCATTATCTTGAAGACAGTTTGCAGCATCTCGAAAGAGTATGTAATTTTGTCTTAACTGAAGAGTATTGTTTAAGCACCATTTTAAATAAAATGTGGGATGACAGTTTTAACAGTGATTTAATTTGATTCAACCTTTTTAATGTTTCCATGCCTGTTGAATTTAACCTTGTGTAGCTGCCCACAGAATTAAATCGGACAAGACTGCTGCGTTCATTGGGAGCATAACGGATTATCAGAAGCAGCGGAGGGTATGATGGTTTAAGACAAAATGTTGAAACTTATCTTTCTGCTTTAATTGTAGTCGGAGATTGGATTTGGGAAAATGGAGACCTATATTAAATTGGAAAAGCTTGGAGAGGTGAGGAATTAGCATGCAACTATTTTCTGTGGCTATTTTTTGCATTAAAAAGAATACCATACAAATATCAAATTGCTTATCTATATTGTCACTTTATACCCCCTCTTGAGACATAAGATTCTGCCTTTCTGTAGATGTACTTAGATTTTGCAAAAATTGATCTGCATGATATGTGTTATTCCTAGTTCAGCTATTTTTGTTTTGTGTTATTCAGTTTAGGTCTTCATATATTTCTGTATATGCCTCACATTTTTCATTCTATATGGTGATGCAGTATCCATCACACTGATGAGTACACTAGTCTGTTTGGCCATATACTCTACATTGTAAATAGGGGGGAAACCTATTAGCATTCTATTTTTTATCACCCTAAAAAAATCCCTCTTTTTTAGACGAATTTATATTGCTTCTCCTTTGCTAGATGAACAGATACTTTGTGATTTATAAATGTGAAATTGTTTTTTACATTAAGAGAAGAAATTTATAATGTTGAAAAATAGACACCTGAATGAGAGGAGGATTGGTGTTCTCATAAGTCTTCACTGACATTTCAAAATACTGCTGACTGAGAAATAAAATTTTCTTTATTAGTTGAATTTAGAAATTCCATTGAAAGCACTCTCTATGGCAGCATGCGAGTAATAGCAAATAGTATGATTCCAAACCCTTGAGATTTAAGGTGGTGTCCTGAATAATGAAAGCACATGTCATTGGGAGGTAGGCAGAATTACCAACTGTTAATGAAATCATAAAACTCAAACCCTGACCATGGTTACCTAAAACTTTCCACCATGACTGACCAATTTCAGAAAAAAACCCACTCCTCGTGGTGAGTAAACCAAAGGAAAAGGAGCAGGCATTTAGTGGGAACACCTTAAGAGAGCCAGAAAGATGCTAAAAATGAAATGGCTCATATAGCATGTGTTTGATTTAAATGGACAATTAACATAGAATTAGGAGAGTAACAGAAGCACTGCAGCTGGGACTTAGAACAGATCATCAGCTCGTTAGGATGAGCACACTGGTGTTTTCTGTATAGAATGGAATCTAGCTTAGAAATCCCCTTGGGGGCCTTTTCCAATCAAATCTGTATTGCATTGCATTTCTTGGTGTGACATTTTCTTTTTTGAATGTGATCTTAGGGAACCTATGCAACTGTATATAAAGGAAGAAGCAAATTGACAGAGAACTTGGTAGCATTAAAGGAGATCCGCTTGGAGCATGAAGAGGGAGCACCATGTACAGCCATAAGAGAAGGTGAGATAGCATTCTTTGTTGTGAGACATGAATCCTTGGGAACGCTTCTTAGAGTCGGGTTCCTGCAGCTTCACGATGGACAGATTTCATATTTTGTGAATGAAAACAGATGTCCAGATCAGTCTATTTTGTTAATTCGTATGACTGTGTAGTTTGCTAGTTCATTCCATGACTGTACCAAGACATTCTTGAATATGGAGTTGTATTGCTTTGGAATCAAAATCTTTCTATTTAGGTGCAGTTGCTTCTTTTTTTTTTTTTAATTAGAGACGGTATTGACTTCAATCAAATTCTTCTTTAAATAAGCTTTTGAATGGCATATTGTTAATTTTTAAATAAATTTAGTCCCATATAGATTTTAATTCATTTTCTTTATTTTTTCCTAGTTTCATTATTAAAGGACCTGAAGCATGCCAATATCGTTACATTACATGACATCGTTCACACAGATAAATCCTTGACTCTGGTCTTTGAGTACTTGGTAAGCATTATTTTTTTAATTTTTGGGGGGGGGCGGGGCAATGGGGGTTAAGTGACTTGCCCAGGGTCACACAGCTGGTAAGTGTCAAGTGTCTGAGGCCAGATTTGAACTTAGGTACTCCTGAATCCAGGGCCGGTGCTTTATCCACTGCGCCACCTAGCCGTCCCCTGGTAAGCATTATTTTAAAAATTTTATTCTATTCTACTTTTATTCAGCTTTTATCCTACTACCAAGTATATTACATAGGAAAAGAAGCTCCCTCCTATTGTCATCAAACATTTAAGTCCATGCCAGGGAGCAGGGGGTGCAATTATAAATAAGACACATACCTGCCCTCCCTCAAGGAGAGAACATGAGTTTATCCAAATGACTAACAGCAAGGGAGAAATGGATAACAGCCACAAGACTTGACTAGTCTTTGAGTACTTAGTAAGCATTCACCCCAAAATGCTATTTCAGGAATGTTGGGGATTTTTAATGGTTAGAAATGGAAATTCTAGGAATCTTTGCTATATTACTGTTATTTCCATGCCATTGTGTATATAGGCATGAGTTGGTAGGATTGAGGGTGCTCTCCAAGTGTTTTTAACTCCTTTCTATTTTATTACTTTGTGTTTCTCTGCCCCGCCCCCCCAATAAAGGTCAGTATGATTGAGGAGTCTAGCTTTATATAGTGTGAATAATAGAAAGAGGACTACGTTACAGTCCATGAGCACCAAGGTCCCAGTCCTGGCTTTGCTTCTTCAGGTCCTTGGACAAGTTGCTTGGTAGAAGAGTAGAGCTCTTGGAGGTCACTTTCCTCACCTTTACAGTGAGGGGTTCACACTAGAGGAGCTCAAAGACCCCTCCCAGGTCTAAAGTCAAGTGACCCTTTGAGTTTCACACTCTGGCCCAGCTGCTGTTCAGTTTTGATTATAGATACTTTAACTGCATGGGAACTGTGGAGCTTGATGCTGCATTCTGATGCTTGGAATGGTCCATTTTTTTCTTTCACTTTTTGGCTTGTATAGTTACAACTAAATCAGGTGGCACAACATTTATCCTTTCCCAAGTATGTACATTAATACTGCTCTCTACAGAAGGCTTCTTTTGGACGTCAGCAGTTCATTTTGTTGTCAAGGATGTGTTGTAGTTGTCCTTGTAAGAAGGCCTTCTTTCCACTGGTGAAGATCACCAGCCATCTGTAACCTTAGTAGACACGCCTCAGAGAGTAGACTAAGGCCCAGAGACATTCATAAAGGGACGGCAGTTGGACAGATACCCAGAAATGTTAGGGTTCTGGCTGATATCGGCATAAGTCATCAGTATGCCGTCTTAGTCTGTGTCGAGAAGCCTAGCACCAAGAGTAAGGAATGTTTGCTAGCCCTGCTCTACCCTCTCCTGATCGGGCCTGTCCAGTGAGTGCAGTGAAACTGTTCATGGATCCATTTATCCTCAGCATATGAATGATCTCCTTCAAAGGAGTAGAAGCAAAATGATGCTAAGAGCCATTTTGTTTGAAATGACATTTTCTACATTAGCTTTAGGACCAAAAAAGGCACCAGATTGAGTGTTGTTGGGCATGAGGACCTTCTTGCCTAATCTGTGGGTCATTAGTGAACTTTTTCTAGTGACCTCTGAAAGAGCTCTAGTTCAGCCATAGAAATACAATTGTATTTGTTAAAAAGAATCTGTAGTCTCAGAACCTAAAATGGAATTAAGTTTGCATGCGTTGGTCCCACTCAGCATGCGGCTTTTATTCTGCTAGCAAGCATATGACATGGGAAAAGAAGCTCCCTCCCTTGTCATCAAACATTGGAGTCCACCCCAGGGAGCAGGGGGTGCAGATATAAATGAGGCACATTCTCCCTCGAGAAGAGAACATGCAGTTACCCAAATAACTCTGACGAGGGAGAAACAGTTAACAGCTGGGAGAGATAAGAACAGAAGCGCTGGGAGCAGCGCGGTGAAGACGACGCCTGGCTGGAGTGGGATTTCATCCAGGCCTTCTCAAGAAGGGCAGGATTCTGACTGCTGTGAGCAAATGCAGAGAGGCTAGAAAAGCCGCCACCTCTGTGGCTCTAGGACAGAGGCCTCGTGAAGGAATGGGAGGGGATGAGTCTGAACAATAAGGCGGTGCTGGATTGTAGAAGGCTTTAGGGAATGAAGGTCAGGCCAAGGGAATGAAGAGCCATTCGCCCAATGAACGTTCAGTTTTGCTTTAGGAAGGTTAGACGGACAGAAGGTGGGTTAAAGCAGAGGCATGAGGCCGGGCATTCAGTCAGAGTGCCGTGGCGCTCAGCTGAACAATGGTAATGGCAGGCATTATGGGAAGGACAGACACAAGGGCTCTTAGAGAATGTTATTGACTGTGGAAGTAAAGTGACAGGACATGGGGAGGATGAGCTAAAGGAAGTGCAGAATCAGAGGAGAGTGACGTTTGAACCTGAGCCATAGGGAAACTTAGAGGGTGAGGGAGGTCAGACAGACAAGTGGCATTTAGAAGGAAAAGGACGAATTCTTTGTGGAAACAGGTTAAATTTAAGTGTTCTGCAGAGAAATCCGGTCTGAAAGTAAAGGTTTTGGAGTCCTCTCTATAAAATGCTTGTTATAGGGTAGGCTGGAAATAAATGTTTATGGAATTGAATTGAGTGTAAGCCATGGGACCAACCGAGATTTCTGAGGAATAGAGAGCTGAAAACAGCAGTGGAGCCAAGTACTGGCCTAACTTAGACTTAAGGTGACATGACAGAGAAGGATGAAGGAGAAGCAGGAGAAACTCCTAGAAGAGGAGTGGTCAGCAGAGCCGCCACAGAGCACTGGCCCCTGGGTCTGGCCTTAGGAGATTGCCAGTAACCTTCAGGAGAATGGTTTCTTTGTTCTAGTAGAAGCAGGAGGCCCAGCAGCAGCCCCGGGGTGAAGAAGCAGAGGCCTTGGATACCCATGCCCTGTCCCCCCCAGCTGGTCTCCCTTGGGTGGTGTGAGGAGGGAGAGCCTTGGGGCAGGGGGGCCCAGAGACACGAGGGTCTTCAGGGGAGAGCAGCAAACAAGAAGTATGAGAGGACGGTTCAGGCTCCTGAGCCAGTACAGTACTAGACAGGAAGAGCCAGGAGCAAAGGGCTAGTGTTAGGTGAGCTGCCTCTCGCCCTTTTGAGCTATTGATATTGGACCCATTCACTTGGATTGTAGTTGTTGAACAGCTGTTGTGCCAGAGACACCGAAAACACTAGACCATGACCTGAAGTGGCAGAAACACCTGCTTTTTCCAAAGATTGGCAGAAACAGGAGAGAGATGGAAGTGCTCTCCAGAGAGGTAGCAGGTCAGAGGAAGGCACTGTAGGGTATATTTGTAAGTACATGGGAGAGAAGCAGTTGTTGAGAGACTGAAGATTCAAAGGTGAGAGGGCATCATTGATAGAGCAGGGTCCCAGAGGAAGAAATGTGCAGCTTATATACACATGGTGATAGAGCTCGTAAGGAGCAATCAGAAGTACTCAGACCCAGGTTTTTGACACTTTCCTAGGGTTTGCTCTACTGTATGTGGGATATTGGGGCTTGGAAATAGAGAGTGTTATGACTCTGACTCAAGTCAGTGAGGCTGGTGTCCTAACGGTGATCAGTCAGTGATGGGGATGAGGATGAGAAGGGGGAGTGAAGGGCATGAGCCTCAAAAGAGAAAATGGGGGGTTTGGGGAAAAACAATGGCATGGAAGCAGAATTGGATACAAAGAATTAGGACAGCCTTTCCCTGTGGCCATGTAAGTGAGTGGAGTGGAAGAGAGAGCGCAGCGTGTTTGAAACAGGCTGAAACGAGGGAGGAGAAGCTGAAAGGAATATTTAAAGAAAGAGTTGAGTATGTTTTTGTTGTGGCTGCCCTGCTGTCCAGTTGTGTCTAACTTCAGTGGCCTCTTTTCCATGGAATAGCTAGATGTCCAAAAAGGCATTAACTGAGCTGGATAGATATGAGCGTATAGGAAGAGATGTCATGGAATAGGTGTTTGTTCCTGGGCAGATGAATGAGAGAAGCATGTGACCATTTGGGAGGGGGAAGGAGGGAACAGAGGGAGGACTTGTTAGGCTGAGTTTGCAGTTGGAATCTGGAGAACTAGGTAGAAAAAGCCTGTGATTCCAGTGGAACATTAGTGTGATGATGCGGTTTTCAGAAACATTTGCCTTTCCACATGCTGGGCTTCTTGGAAATCTCAGAGCCAGCTTTGTAGACTTGTCCAAAAATAGTTCATTATAGTTTAAGTCAGGGCTTCTTGAACTTTTCCCACTCGTGACCCATTTTTGCCAGAGAAATTCTTACATGACCCCGAGTATATAGGTATATAAAATGGGTACACATAACCTTTTACTGTTGCCAGATTTTTTGTGACCCCGACATTCAGTTACATGATCCCATAGCGGGGCGCAGCCCACAGGTTAAGAGGTTTTAAATGAAGTCATTGAACATTTGTGTCATTGTACTAAGTTCTGTTACTGTGTCCTTGTAGGACAAAGACTTGAAGCAGTACATGGATGACTGTGGCAACATCATGAGCATGCACAATGTGAAGGTGAGTGGAAGGAGCTCATGGGAGTACTGCTCCAAACCTAATTCAGCCCTTAAGAAGGAAGTTCTCTTTTCCCTTGTGTCACTACCACCCTATAAAATGAATGTTAAAAATAAATATATGGGGGGGGGTGAGTAAACCAACCCAGGTGAATCTCACTAAAGTATTCCTTTAAATGGCGAGCTTCCCTGGTTCCCTAGTTTGTAGTTCCCCACAAAGCTAGACATGGTTCAGGATTAGATGTGTTATGTAAGGCTAGCGACGGTGGTGTGATCAACATGCAGGGTATTTCATTCTAAACTCCAGTCGATAGATAGCAGGAAATGTCACTTAACCATCCCACCCATCTCAGTTTTGTCATCTGTAAATCTGAGGGTGAAAGGAACACAATGTGATGTCAAATTTAGTACAGTAATAATATACTGAAAAACTCAGGAAAGAGTGATGAAATTAGTGAAATAAATTGATTATTCTTCCAAAAAAAAACTTGGATTAAAATTTGTACTGGCCAACCCAAGATCATCCAGCCACTGTTTGCTATGGGGCTCTTGGGCAAATAGGTGGCACCATGTCTGTATTTGACCCATTTTCAGTTCTTCGGGTGGGAACTTTAAATTGATTCCTCGTTTACTATTTTATTAGTAATTTTAGTATGTGCAAAATAAAAACCAATCTGAGCTAGTAAAACATCACTCAGAACATACAGCGGTCGTGTGGTTTGGTCAACATCCAGATGCATCTGGGCTTTATATACATTCCAGCAGAATTGTTTGCCTGCTTCCTCTGGGTTTTGATTGGGTCATGATCTAGATTTGTGGTTTTTACTTTCCTTCTGTTTTCACAGTAAAAATTTTACAAAAAGAATGAAAGCATTCATTGTTCCTCCTCTTCTAGGCTTCCTTATTTCCAGGCACCCTCAGTTAAGCTTTGTAACTGTGGGGGCTTCTTGTCACTTATCCCTTTACAACCTCGCTTGTCTTCATCCTCCTGTTTCTACTCTCATGGCTTCTCCTTAGTTGGGGCCCTCATCATCTTTTCCAGACTACTGTAATGGCCTCCCTGCCTTCCTCCAGTCTTTTCCCATCTCCAGTTTGTTCTCCACAGAGCTGCCCCTCCTAAGGCACAGATTGGAACACGTTGCTCCCCAGCTAAAAACTCTTCCATGGGTCCCCATTATCAAAGATATGAAATACGAACTCCAGACTGCCTCCTTCCCACCTTTCTGGCCTCATGAGCTCTGTGTTCCAGCCAGAAAATGGTGCCCTTCTCTGCACATATACACACCCTTCTCTCTGCCAGGAAATGTCCTCAACTCAACATGTCAGACTCTCTGTCTTTCTTTAATTAAAGCCCAAATCAGAAATCATCTTTTCTGTGAAAGCTTTGTTCATCTCTTACCCTCCCCTAAGCCCTAAATGCTTCACTCCCATTAATAACAAGTGTTCCACCACCACTGCCCTTCTCTCTCCCTCCTCCAGCCTAGTTTTCCCTATATTATACTCACTAGCATACATGTTATATTTCCCTCTCCTCCCTAATAGAATTTAAGCTCCTTGAGGGCTGAAACTGGGGTTTTGTTTTGTTTTGTCTTTGTGCTTCCTGCACCTCATAAGTGATAGATGTTTGCTGTATGATGATAGATGGATTGCTGTATGAGCCATCAATGGTGATATAAGGAGAATTAGAGGGGGTGGGGAGGCAGAGTCTAGCTATAGAGCCTCTATTTCTCTCAGCAGAAAAGTTGTTGAGGATAGTAATTTTAAAGTGAGCATTTTCAAAACTTTTCAACCTTAGAGGATAATTATATACTCTAGATCTTTGGGCTCTGTGTTGCATCAGCTCTATATTACTAGCTCAGCTCCTTTATATAACATAATTGCACATTATAATTAGAAACTTTATTTTCCATCATTCTCTTGCTTCTGTTTTTGTGACCTCTTAAGGAACACTTGTCCAACTCTCCATCCTGACCCATAGATTCCCCTCACCCTGACATCCTTGATCTAGGTCTATTTTTTAACAAATTCAATCTCACAAGCCAGTTTGGGGGTGGGGGGGATTTATGTAGCCAAATTATGTGTGACTTAACTATTTTAAATTATATCTCCTAGCAGAGAATAGGTATTTGAAATATTCCTTGCTATATTTTGGAATGTTGTCTAATGTTGTCTTTTTATGAATAAGCTTTTATACCAAGAGGAACAATACAGTGAATCTGAGAATATTGCAAAGCCAAATGCTTTTCAGCCCCAGATGTGGGTTTTCTTTATACAAGACAGTCTGGTTGTTTTAAACTTACTCATTTAATCAAAGGAATGTATATTGACCCATACGACTGATTTCTGTTTATCTGGGATGTGTGTGTGTATATGTATGTTTTGTTTTGTTTTGTTTTTTAGCTTTTTTTATACCAGATTCTTCGTGGTTTGGCCTACTGCCACAGGAGGAAGGTGCTTCATCGGGACTTGAAACCACAGAACCTCCTCATCAATGAGAAAGGAGAATTAAAGCTAGCAGATTTTGGTATGAAACATGAACTGTTTACAAATATCACAAGAGTAGTTCAGTTGTAGCCTGAGGGGAGGTGGGAAGCAGCCTCTGTAACCCCAGACCCTGGGCATAGGGTTCCAGGACTCTACTTGTGCCATCTGCCCCATCATTGACTGGGCTAGGCGTTAGCCCACTGCTCTTCTTAGTGAATAAGAATTTAAGAGCAGAAAATAAAGTGTAATTCAGTACCTTCTTTCTCTCTTCTGCCAACTTGCTCTGAAAAGATTCAGCTTTATATTAACAACCTAGGATCTCACAACCACTTGTTACACCTGGGGGGTTGTATAGTTCTAGGGTCTAGAATAAGTAAAAGAGCATTTGAAAACTGAACTGTGCTGACTTTTTTTTGGCAATAATTTTTTTTCCAATTATACGTAAAAACAATTTCAGACATTCTTTTAAAAAAATTTTTGCACTCCAAATTTCCTCCCTCCCACCTTCCACTCTCCCCCCAAGACAGCAAGCAGTTTGACATAGGTTATACATGTATAGTCGTGCAAAACATTTGCATGCTGGTCATGTATTGAAAGAAAACACAGACAAAAAATAAAGTAGAAAACAGTATGCCCTGATCTGCATTCACACTCCCATCAGGTCTTTCTCTGGAGGCGGATAACATATTTTATAATGAGTCCTTTGGAAATGTCTTAGATCACTGTATTTCTGTGAATAGCTAAGTTATTCACAGTTGATCATTGCACAGTGTTGCTGTTACTGTGTATTATGTTCTTCTGGTGCTTCTTACTTCACTCTGCATCAGTTCATGTAAGTCTCTCTAGATGTTTTTGAGACCATCCTGCTCATCATCACAATCATATACACCACTTGTTCAGCCATTCCCCAGTTGATGAGCATCCTTTTAATTTCCAATTCTTTGCCAACACAAACAGCTACTATCAATATTTTTGGTCAAATAGGTCCTTTTTATTTTTTTAAATCTCTTTGTGATATAGACCTAATAGTTGTATTGCTGGGTCAAAGGGTATGCACAAGTTTATAACCCTTTGGGTATAGCTCCAAATTGCTCTTCAGAATAGTTGGGTCAGTTGACAATCCAACCGACAGTGCATTAGTGTCTCAATTTTCCTACATCCCGTCCAACAGTTACATTGTCCTCTTCTGTCATTAGTCAGTTTGATAGGTAGGTATGAGGTGGTAACTCAGAGTTGTTTGAAATTGCATTTCTCTAATCAATGGTGATTTAGAGCATTTTTTTTCTTTCTTTTTCCCCCCCTGCGGTGCAGTGAGGGTTAAGTGACTTGCCCAGGGTCACACAGCTAGTAAGTGTCAAGTGTCTGGGGCCTGATTTGAACTCAGGTCCTCCTGAATCTAGGACCAGTGCTTTATCCACTGCGCCACCTAGCTGCCTCTAGAGCATTTTTTAAACATGACAATAGCTAACTTTGATTTCTTTGGTCTGAAAACTGTTCCTATCTTTTGACCATTTATCATTGGGAAATGATTTGTATCCTTATAAATTGGACTCGGTTTTCTATATATTTGAGAAATGAGACCTTTATCAGAGACACTTGCTGTAAACTTTTCCCCCTAGCTTTTTGCTTTCCTTCTAAATCTTGGCTTACCTTATACACAGAAGGCCCTCGAATTCTGGTTGAATCTTGGTTGTGGTTTAAGAGTGTTTCAGTGGTTACAGTATGGTTGTTATTGCTTGCTTAAGCACCTGAATGAAATCCAGATGTATGACCATGTAAAGAAAGAGAAAGAGAGGAGGTTCAAGGTGAGGAGAAGACATTTCATAAACATTTGCCTTCTTGTAATCTTCAGCCCTCCATTGATCTTTGGAGTTTTCATTTCCACTTGACAGGAAACAGTGACTCACAGAATTATTCAGTAATCAGTGAAAAATTCATTAAAATCTCACTTCTCCTCACATTTCTTTCCTTTATCTCAGTGGAATTCTTGGTGATGATGTTCAGAATGAGAAAGTCAAAGCTCTTGTATAAAGGTGTTTGTTAAGACAGAAGAGGAAAAGAGAGATGACTTGCAAAGTGATTAGAATGCCTATTCTTTAGAATAAAGAAAGACCAGTCAGTTGCTCCTGCCCTAGATCCCTGCCCCATCATCTCCTTAAGGGGTTGGAGAACGTCAAACGAATGCCCTAGTTCTCTGAGCAAGCCTGCTCAGTAACAGCTCCCGCAATTCACTGCTGGCCAAAGTCCATACTGAGAACCTATACCTATGGTTCATGGGAGCTAGAAGGGAAATTGAGATAAGGGGGATGGGGGTAGCTAGGTGGCGGAATTGACAAATCCAGCCCTGGATTCAGGAAGACCTGAGTTCAAATCCGGCCTCAGACATTTAATGCTTACTAGCTGTGTGACCCTAGGCAAGTCACTTAACCCCCATTGCTCCTCAAAAAAAAAAAAAGGATGGGGGAGACACCACTCAAGAAGTCTGGTTGGTTCTCCTGTACCTCGTCTTCAACATTATTAGCAAGCAGCTGGTGGTTCTCTAAATGCTACCCTTTAGTATAAAAGCAAATTTCTGCTTATTCACCTTAAAGCTTCTGTAAGCAGCAGCCCTGGTTGTTCTTTCTAAGCAGGAAAGGAACTGCATAGAGAGGAGGAATGATGTGGGAATAACATGGTGGGTCTTCTTGCCCAGATGGTGCTGGGGATGGAGCTGAAAATAGGCAGATACATTATTTACATGATTCTGATTCATGATCCTGTTTAGATGAAGACATGAAACCAAGGTAGTACAAAATGGATGTTCTTCACATTGTTGAAAATTTCTGACTGGTTTAGTTGAATTAATTAATGACACATTTTTTAACATTTACATATATGCATACATGTGCATTCTTGATAGTCTTTTTTTTTCTTTTTTTTTTTGTCGGGGCAGTGAGGGTTAAGTGACTTGCCCAGGACCACACAGCTATTAAGTGTCAAATGTTTGATGTCAGATTTGAACTCAGGTCCCCCTGAATCCAGGGCCATTGCTTTATCCACTGTGCCACCTAGCTGTCCCATGATAGTCTATTCTTGATAGATAATTAGGCATCTTTAAAATCACATGTAATGTACGTGCACACATAGCTTACATTTCAAATATCTTTTAAGATTATTCCTTTCCCAAACAGGTAAAAATTGTGTAACATAATACTAGTATTATCGATCAGTTGTTTCGGTCGTGTCTGACTCTCTGATCCCATTTGGGGGTTTCTTGGCAGAGATCCTGGAGTGGTTTGCCATTTCCTTCTCTAGCTCATTTTACAGTTGCAGAAACTGAGGCAGACAGTTCAGTGACTTGCCCAGGGTCACATAGCTAGGAAGTGTCCGAAGCAAGATTTGGATTCAAGAAGGATGAGTCTTCCTGACTCCACTGCATCATCAATAGTGGAGGTTCAGAGACACAAATGTGAATTCCAGCTGTCTTTTCTAGGTGGCCATGGATGTCCATATTATAGTAGTAGCATAAACAGAAACAGCCCTGGTGGTGCTTGCCTTTCATTACTGTATATAACCAGTGCTATTTCCTGGCTCATGCAACATTGATGGACTCTGAAGTACAAGCTGAAACCTTTTTACCTGACGAGTAGGTGAAGAAAGGACCTTTTCTGTTTGTCCCAATGAGTCTTGCCTTTCTCAGAGCATTCTGTGTCACTGCTACTCAGAAATTACTTGGAGTGACTTGAGGAGGCTTCTTTATAGTTATAGTAGTTGGTGAATTGATAATCTTAAGAGTTGTCCAGCAAAAGAAATTCAAAATAGGGTAGGAGGGGAAAGTAGGCTTTTGAGAATAGCATGTCAGATCTAGATCTCAGCATGGTCATGTTTTTGGATGTGGTAATCATCCCATCTGGGAAGAAATTATGAAGTTGGCACTTCATGAGGAAAGGAGGAACTTCATAACAATTAGAATCTTCATTAGATGTGGAAAGAGTAGGCATTTTTCATCTTCATTGCTTTTTTATATCAAGAATCCATTTTTTTTACTTAATAGCAGTTTATTTTTTCCCAATTACATGTAAAGATAGTTTCCAACATTCATTTTTTATAAGATTTTGCGTTGCAAATTTTCCTCCCTCCCATCCTAACCTCCCCCCCCCCTCAGGACAGCAAGCAATCTGATAAACAGGTTAAACATATTTTCACATTAGTCACGTTGTGAAAGAAAAATCACAACAAAAGGGAAAAACCCCAAAAAAGTGAAAATAGTATGTCTCACTCTGCATTCAGACTCCAGAGTTCTTTCTCTGGATGTGGAGAGCATTTTCCATCATGGGTCCTTTGGAATCATCTTATATCATTGTGTTGCTGAGAAGAGCTAAGTCTGTCATAGTTGCTCATTGCACAATGTTGCTTTCAGTTTCATTGTTAAGGAACTTCTGGTAAGTTTTGATAGCTACAAGTAGTCTTCAAAAACAGTGCACTTATAAAACTAGAATTGTGAGGTAGGAATAGAGGCTTTAAAAAATCCCCAGTCCAGTCATATTTTTCTTAAATGTTTTATTTTTCCTATAAAGGACTAGCAAGAGCCAAGTCAGTTCCCACAAAGACCTACTCCAATGAAGTTGTCACCCTGTGGTACCGGCCACCTGATGTTCTGCTGGGCTCCTCAGAGTACTCGACACAGATTGATATGTGGTGAGTGTGTGCACATGATGGGCTGCGTTGGTGTGGGCCTCCCTCTGCCCTGTGTTGGCTCTCTTCTCTTCTGCGAGTGGAGGGCCAGCCTCCTCCTTCAGTTATCTCACAGGACTCTAGCCTCTGAGCCTTATTTCTGACTGCTTCCTTAAGAGAGCCTCCTGCTCCACTCAGGCTGGTTTAGTCACTTCCCTGCTCTCCTGCCACAGTGCATTGGCTTATGACGATCTATCCTCCCCCTGTGGTGCCCTGGTCTGCCTGCAGCACAGAAGTGCCTCCTTCCCAGCTCTTCCTGAAGAAGCCAGCCTCAGGGGACCTCTCCTTCCTCAGAGCTTCTGTGAAATTTATTGTCTGCAGTATTCATTGAATGAAGCGAATTAATCCTCTGACTTTTAAAGCCTTTTATCTGGTCTTGAGCAATTATTTTAAATCTTATTGTTATTATCATTCAGCTGTTTGATTTTTGTCTCAACTAGATTGTAAATTCTTTTAAGGGGGGAGCTATCTTTGTATCTGTCATCAATTATGAGGGATAGCTCTATGGACAGGGATGGACAGAGGGGAAAATACAGGTGGCATGCTAACAATAAATCAATAAAAATCTTTTTAAAAAAGAATTGTGGGGGTGGGGGGGGCAGCTAGGTGGCACAGTGGATAGAGCACTGGCCCTGGATTCAGGAGGACCTGAGTTCAAATCTGGCCTCAGACTGTTGACACTAGCTGTGTGACCCTGGGCAAGTCACTTAACCCCAATTGCCTCACCAAAAAAAGAAAGAAAGAAAGAATTGGCAAAGTACAAACACATAAAGGATGGACACTTAGAAGGAAAAATATGAAACCATATTTATTCATTCCCCAAGTCAAAACTCTTGGATTCAGAATGCTGAGTGGAGGGTGGAAAGCAAAGGTAATCTGTTCTGGAGCAAGCTCAGACAAGGGGCGAGAGCATGAGGGAGAGCGGGGACAGGACTCTTAATCAAGCTGATTTCTAAGTCCAAAGGCATGAGGGGAGGAGTGCAGGCAGGTGAGGACCATGTCCAGCATGCAGCTGAGAGATTGGGCAGAAGACTGTCTAGCAGATGAATGTAAAGGGAAGGCCTGGGTGTGACGTTTCTCATGCATCAGTTGATTTCTCTTTCTTTTTTCCATTGCACGCACTAAAGGGGTGTTGGCTGCATATTTTTTGAAATGGCGTCGGGAAGACCCCTTTTTCCTGGTTCTACGGTGGAAGATGAACTGCACCTAATCTTCCGACTGCTCGGTAATGGTCACTTTCTTCTCTCTCAGGCTGCACCGGCATGTTTCCTGCCTACAGCATAGTGTCTTTTTTTGGTTTGTTTTTTGGCCAGGCAATGAGAGTTAAGTGACTTGCCCAGGGTCACACAGCTAGTATGTGTCAAGTGTCTGAGGCTGTATTTGAACTCAAGTCCTCCAGAATCCAGAGCCGGTGCTTTATTCATTGTGCCACCTAACTCCCTAGCTTCTCCCTCCCCCTTTTTTTTAAAGATTTGTTGAGTGTATTCTTAAAGTTGTTATTATATCTTGTTTTTATATCTTTCTTCATCTCTCATATGTCCCCTCTCCCAGAGAACTCTCTCCTATAGGAATTCAGTTCAGTAAAGATTTATTAAGCATCTGTTCTAAGTGTCGGGGATACAAGTGAGAATACAAACAGATGCTGCTGAGAGTCACAAAGGAGGGGCCTGGGAGGAGTTTACTGCCCTGCCCTCTGGTCTTCGCAGCAGAGGGGAGAGGCAGCTGAGAGGGTGTGGTCACCAGCAGTGGCCAAGCCTGACCTCATCCTGTGCGGTCTCCCCCACCCACAGCACCCGGTCCCACGGTCACTAAGCCTTCATTAAGCTCCCCGAGTGGTAGGCAAGACGACCTCAAGGAGCTCCCACTATGACTGTGCAAACAAGAGACCCCGGACAAATCGGAGCTCATCTCAGTGCTGTGGCAGATCAGGGCAGGCTTCTTGGAGGAGGTAGCTGGGGAATCCAGTGGACAGTTGAGCAAGGAGAGCCTTCCAGGCCAGAGGGATGGCCCAGGAACGTGGCCAGATTTGGTGGTGGGGAGGAGGGGGCGAGAAGGGGAGGGAAGAGAGCCTGGTCAGGAAGGGGTTAGAACCCCTAAGAGAGCACTCGGTATTTCACGCTGAAGGGGATAGGGAGCCACTGGAGTTTATTGACTAGAGCAGTGACACGGCCAGACCTCCTCAGGAGGAAGATCACTGGATAATGGACTGGGGTGGGGAGAGACCCGAGCTAAAGGGACCACTGTCTGCCTCAGGAAACAGTCTAGGCATGAGGTGATGAGGTGATGAGGGCCTCCACCAGTGGAGAGGAAGAGGGAGGGGCCTTTTCCTAATTTCACAGCCTGGTTTGGATGGTTGTGTGTTGTTACTTGCACACACATTGTTGCAGCCATCGCGTATATTGGTTTCCTGGTTCTGTTGTTTTCCCCCATGTTTCACTGTGTTCCACATATTCCTAATTTCTTATAATTCAGTCACCTTCAAATACAATCATGGATCAGGGTTCGTTTAGTTATTCCCCAATCAAAGGTGGTTTGCTTTTTCCCTCCCATTTCTCAAATACTGTAAAACATACTGCTGTACATATTCTGGCCTATTAAAGGACCTTTCTTTTTGTCATCGGCCTCTTTGCCATAGGATCTCTTGGTCACAGAGTTTGAACGTTTTGGTCAGTTTCCTAGCAGGATTCCAGAATTTACAAAATGGTAGAATCCTAAACTCTGATGATGCAAAGAAAGCCCAAAGGTGAGCTGCCCTTGGAGACCATCTTTAAATCGTGAACATCCTGAATCTCCACCACATTTCTCCTAAGTGCCCATGCAGCCCCTGCTTCCGCCTTTCCACTGATGAAGAACTCACCGGCCACCAGGCCAGAAGATTCCATTCGAGGGCAGCACCGAGATCTAGCCAAGTTCTCCTTCATATTCATTTGAGTCTGCCTCCCTTCACGTCATTCCCCTGGGCCTAATTCTGACGTCTGCAGTCAGGGCTGAGTGTCTGGTCTCATGGCTGCCCTTCAGATGTTGGTGCCTGAACGGTCGTCTCCCTCTAAGTCCTCTCCTCCAAGCTGTCTTCACATGACTGGTTTTGAGTTCCAGCACCACCTGGCTCGCCTTCCTCAGGACACGCCAGCTTATATGATGTGGATCCTTTCTAACTCAGGAGACGGGCTTTGAGATCTGTTGTGCATGAAAAATTCATCTTGCTCCAGTTATCCTTGGTGCCGAGACTCTCCACACTTCTCCAGACTGGTCCGTAGGCCTCGGGCATAGAGGCTGTCACCTGACTGGCACGCAGTGCCTTTCCTGCCTGGCCGAGCTGCCAGAGTCTGTCCTTTGCTTAATGTCCTTCCTACAACATTGTGCCCAGAACCGTCTGCCACATTGTACTACCTTCTGGCCGTGGCAGGAGGCTGTGGAAGTGTGACCACCCTGGTTCTGGGCTCAGCTCGGTGTCTGCTGTGCTGTTCTGTTGGCCATTGTGTAGACATGTGTGTCGGTATGTACACATGGCAAAGCAATCCATGGCTCCATGTGCATGCGTGCGCGCGCACACACACACACACACACACACACACGGTGTCTAAAGAGTCAGGCCTAAAACCTTCTGATCTGGAGACTGGCCTGAGTAACTGCCACTGCTGATGAAAGCAGCTCTTCTGTCCTACCAGATTCCCAGGGGCTTCCTTTAGGGGAGGTCTGTGCCCTTGTAAGTTGGCTCATCTCTTACTACTAAATGATTGCTAGCTTTATTGACGGCTATCAAGAAAGCTCTTGGCACCTGGAAAAGATGTCTCCATAGCCTAATTGTGCATGTCACATAAATGCAGACTTGTGTAAGGCTTCTGGCCTTTCTGTTTCAGTGAAACTTACTAGGTGCAATAGGCACTTACTCTGTATGTGCCCGGCGCTGTGGTAAGTAAACACCATGGCTACAAATACAAATACAAGCTGGAAGGGGGATGATCCCTGCCCTCAAGGTGCTGACGTTGAAAAGGGAGCTGAAAAGAGCCCAGAGAGGGTGAGGGTGGCTGAACTCCTCCAATGAAGGTGGCCAGGGGTGTTGCGAGCTTCCAGGCCCAGAAAATGCCCTTTTTTCCCCAACACTTATTGCTGATGGAATTGATTGTGTACGTATTCTTTCCTAATCCAGGAACACCATCTCAAGAAACTTGGCCAAGTGTTTCTTCAAATGATGAGTTCAAGAACTACAACTTTCCTAAGTATAAGGCTCAGCCCCTGATCAATCACGCACCCAGGTACGTTTTGTTGTTTCATCAGTAAAGATTGTGTGATTTTTATGATTCTTAAAAATGCTCTTTCTGGGCATGTGCCTGCCTCCCTGTACATGTAAGGAAATGAAAGCAAGTGCTTTGGGGAATGTTTGTTCTCTGTGACTTGTAGCTATCTCTTGCTTTCTCATTCTGCTGGGAAAAGCCATTTTCCACCTTGAAAAACAACATTAATGTGAATATTAGCATAAAATGAACAAGAAAGAAGTAGGAAAAGGGAGATTTTAGAGGCCATGATTATCTAAAGAATACTTAATTTTTGCATAAGTGTGAGAGTATATTACCTGTTTTCTGCAGAATCTTCTTCCCATGACCTCAGTGGGTCCTTGATTACACCCAGTGTGGGTCTTCTTCCCTTTGTAGATGTCGTTTTATTTTTTTGTCACTCTGGTTGACTCCAGTGATCTTACCTGCACAGGACACTGTAGGCCATCCTGGTTCCTGTGCCTGGCTATCACTTGGGTACCTTTGTTGTTCATCTGTCATCCCTCAGTTTCCCTCCATGATCATGCCTGTTTTCTGCCCATGTGGGTCCCCAGGGCTATGTTCTTTATACCACTTCTCATTATTCTTGGAAACATCTTTTTTTTTTTTTTAATTCTTGGAAACAACTTGCCACTTGCTGTGTACAGCCACCAGGCGGCTTTCCTTTGCGTTTCTCCCTTCAGAGGCTTCTGGGATGGGGGTTTTCCTGATTCCCGCTGTATAGCACCACTGGACGACTCTTGTGGTGGGGTTTTGCAGCAGGAAGCTCAGAGCTCTCTCCCAGAAGACGTCTTGGCTTGCCCTTCCTGTTCTCTTCTAGGCCCCTTTCATTGTCCATCTTCAGTACCTATCCATGACACCCATGTTGACATGGGTTAATTCATTAGATTGCCCATCCAGCTCCTTGACAGCCTGGATCATAGGCATTTTTCACTCCTTGGCTTCTTCTCTTTGAGTTGCTAGGCTGGTGTCTCAGTGGTTGTGGATTTCATTAAGGGCTTACTGAAATCAGTTGCAGGATCCAGAATCAGCTCCTCCCAACCATAGAAAAAAGTAGTGGCCACTCTTGTAAGGTCTCTATTTTCATCCATATGGATACACCCTTTGCTGAAGCAGGGTGCAGCCCCCTGTGACTCAGTGGGTGATCCAGAGAGTTGCCACAACTGGACAGAGCATCACTCTGCAGCCACCCAGGTGACAAGCCTTTGAGATGGTCAGGCTGGTCTTCTGGCCGTTCCAGAGGAGGCTTTGCAGCTTCGGTGGGACCTGCCAGAGCATGCTCTTTCCAGGGACAGCCACAGAGAACCTCCAGGCACACTCAGGTTGGGAGGGGCCAGATGAGGGGAGGGGACTCTGGCTGTCACGGGACTCCATGAGCTCCTTCCCAAGATCCTTGATAGAAGTGGTTTGTGAATTTTTTGGTCTTTCACCGTTACTAGTCACGAGCTCCATGGCCGTTCTGCACAGTGTCCCTCAGATGGCGGGGCACACCTCATACACGACCTGACTCCTAAGGGCAGCCCAACAACGGCTCTGCTGTGTCTTCTGTGTCATCCTTTCTTCACAGGGCGGTGAGGGAATTGTTGGCCTATAATGTGTCTGATTTCCTAGGAACAGACCTTTCCCCTAGACAAGGCAAGGTACTGGTCATTCCTTTTTCAGAACAGTGCTTGCTAATGAAATTGGCCCCTGAGGACACTTCAGTTTCACATCCTGTCCACTTCTCAAAGGACTGCTTCGGGTTGATGCACAGTGTTTAGATGAGACATTTGAGAGCAGAACAGAGTCCTCCTCAGTAGGTGCTTTCAGGCACCAGAGTTGAGCAGATTCCGACACTGGGAGGTTCATTGGGCTCTTGAATTTTCTGACAACTAAGGCAAAAGTAAAAATTGATCACTTATTTGTTGTTGTTTCCAGGCTAGACTCTGAAGGAATTGAATTGATAACAAGATTTCTTCAGGTAAGTCATACATTACATTTTAATTGTTAAAATGGCAGATGGGCAATGTAAGAAGCAGATTGTTGGAATACAGCAAAAAGGGTATCATAATCCTGTCTCCAAGTTGGGAGACCTGCAAATTCATGGGTAAACGGTCACCTTGTTTCCCTTCATCTAAACTGCAGAGGGATCTGGGAAGGACAGGCCTTGTCGTGTCCAGTCCTCTGAGGCATCAGTAAAGTACTTTGTCTGCCAGGTTTGAATCACAAACCATGTTCTTTCCCAAAAGCACCACATTTAATAATTCATTCTAGAATTCTTTATTGACCAGATCATTAAATGAGTTCTCTTTTTCTTCCCTATTTCTAAGAAAATATGAGGCTTGTTTTTAGAGACTTCACATTATGACAACATTAATTATCTGTCACATTAGGGAATGCCTCTTAGTGGGCTCCCCTGTCTCTTCTCCCATGTCTTCTCCTCCCACCTTAATCTTCATAATACACAGGTCTGATGGTGTTTTCCCTTACTTTAGGGGGTCGGGGAACCCTACATTAATATCCCCCAGGCTACTGAATAAAGTTTTTATCGTGCATTTGTGGCTGCCTCTAGTCTGGCTTCGGGCTACATTTCCAGGCTTATCTCACCCAACTTCCTGAGCACAAACTGTTCTTTCCCATAGCCATCCATGCCTTTTCTCACTCTGTTCCCTGCTTGTTTCCTTCCTTCCTCCCTCCCTTCCTTCCTTGCCCCGCCTGCTCCCCTGCTGGAAGTGACCTCCTTCCCGTCTAATGGGATAACACTTGTAATATCTGAGTGTGTAATTCTGTTTTTATATAGTCCTTTGCCCCTAGTAACTGTAAGGTCTCCAGAGGCAGGGAGAGTCTTTGTCTTTGTCTCATCTCCCCAAGTGAAGTGCACTTGTCACAGGAGGTACTTAATGAGCCATTTGGAATGAGTTAATCAAAGCTTGCAGGGAAATGCCTGTGTGTTGTACTAATAGATAGTGCCCTGTAGTGTCCAGAGTACTAAAGCTGGAGTCAGGAGTATCTGGGTTCAAATCCTGCCTCAGACACACACTATCTGTGTGGCAAGTCACCTCATTCTAAGCCCCAGGTTCCTCACTTGTCAACTTAATGGATTGGATACAGTAGCCACTAAGATCTCTTCTAGTTCTCAGTCTTTGATCCTGTAATCCCTTGGACTCATTCTTCAGCCAGACAACTTTTACTTGCTTGCTAACGCCTGGAAATAACTTCTGATACCTTTTCATGCTCGTGTTTTTGGAAGCGGATGGATGTCCTGGACGTTTGGAACCGTAAAGGAGTCGTTTTTTCATCAGTAGTCTTGATTGAGGAGGCCCGGTCATGAAATGCACATGTCCTAATGGTCAGGCAAGTCTGTAGACCTACAGGCCAACAAGTTTGCTGCCAGTGCACACCAAAATGTTAGCACGTGTTGTTAAAGGGGTGTTCCCTGAGAACTTGGAAAGGGAAGCAGCCATCACTGAGAGTCACCATGGCTGCTTCAGTAATAGGTTCCAACAGAGGAATCTCATTCCCTTTTTAATGAGGTTGTGTGCCAGGTAGGTTAGAGTTCTGGAGACATAGATGACATCTAAAACTTAACAGAATGTGACAGGAGAGAGCAAACAGAGGTAGCCGCTACAGCGAGGAGGATTCAGAAGTAGTACGATGAGTAGCCCTCACCAGCCAGTGTTACCTGTCCCCTGCATGAGCTGGGCTGTCTTGTCCAGAGCCACAGACAGCATGCTGAAGACACGAATCCACGGCCCCTGTCACTGATCCTCACGTACCACAGATTCTCAAGGCCCGTCGTCATCCTGGCTGCCCTCCTGGGTATTCCATTTACCAACGGCTCAGAAGTAAACACAGTACTCCAGGCCTGATCTGACCAGGGCAGAACACACAAGCTCTGCCCCTCTGAATACAACCAAGACCTTTTTGGTTTTCATGGCTGCCATAGCCTGCTGTTGACCCCAATTTTTTTCAAATGAACTGTTATCTAAACTCACGTCTCTCATCTTGTGAATTTATTTTGTTAATTCAAGTCCTAAATTGGGACAAGATGGTCTCTATTTTACATGAGTCAACAGTGTGACATTAGTGAGAAAAACTGCCTTGAGCACAGACTGCTGCTGACCAGGGTGAAGATTCAGGAAAGGAGACAGAGGAGGAGTCAGCCCTAGTCAATAGGGAGCCAGGAGAGAGAAGAGGGTGACTAACAGTGCATTAGGCTTCAGGGGCATTGGGGATTGTCCCGTCCCTTGGTGAGCGTTCTGTTCTAGGGATCACATTTGAGGAAGGACATTGATAATCTAAGGCACATGCAGAGGTGACCCAAGAGGAGAACCGTGCCATCCGCTGAGGACACAGAACATGGTGGGGAGGGACCTGGGGGTCATGGAGCTAGACCAGAAGGAAAGGGAATCCCCACTCCCTCCAGGCAGTTCTAATGAACTGTTAGCAAGATTGTCCTCATCCTTCCTGAACTGGCTTCTCTGTGTACCAACTCTGACTCGGGGTCTGCCCTTTGGGGCAGATAGAACAAGTTTACTCCACAAACAACAGATTCCTCTGAATATTTTCTCCTCCCAACTGTGTGTGCCCAGTTCTTTCAAACAGTCTTCTTCATGTAACATGGATTTAAAGGCTTTCACCCTTCTGCTTGCCCTCACAAACTCTCTTCAGTGTATCCATGTAATTGGCTCAATATTGTTAGCTATTGATGTTTTTGGCTACCTATCTTGGGGGTGGGAGTGGGGGGAGGAAATGCTGCTTATATATGTAATACACCAAGTTTCTTTTGAGTGACCCCATTATGGAAACTTCCTATCTATAAGGACAGTTCAGACAATTTATACTTCAAACAATTCCCATCAAAAGCCTCCTACCCACGGGCAGCTAGGTGGTGCAGTGGATAGAGCACTGGCATTGGATTCAGGAGGACATGAGTTCAAATCGGGCCTCAGACACTTGACACTTACTGGCTGTGTGACCTTAGGCAAGTCACTTAACCCCAACTGCCTCACCAAAAAAGAAAAAAAAGAAAAAAGAAAGCCTCCCACCCAGACACTTAAGATCTTAACCCTGACTGAATATTGAAATTTGCTATGTGTCTAAGAAGTTCTCATCCTCTCCTAACAATGATTACATTAATTAACTTTCATAATGGTGATCTCAGGTCCCAAGAGTGAATTAGACATTTGACAAATATATGTTTACTATGGGCAAGAAATTATATAATATATTTATCAAAATAGTAGGTCAGCATGTACTTTTAACACTTATTACATGCTTGGCAGTTGCTAAGCATTGGGATAAAGTAAAAGACAGCCCCTGCTTCCAAGGAGCTCAGAGACTAATGGGGGAGTACAGCATGTAAATAACTATCTACGGACAAGAGATGTACTTAGGGGTATGGTGATATAAACATGTGTATATGCATATGATAAATTGGGGGTGCTCAGAGGGAAGAGACTAAGATTGAAAGAGCAAGGGGAAAGGCTTGAAGGGGGCCAGGAATGAGGAAGGAGAGCTTCCAGCCCTGGGGGAGAGCCCATGGCTACGCTTGGTGTTGGGAGGTGGAGTGTGGTGTGTGCAAGGAGCAGCCAGGAGGCTGGTGTCCCTGGCGGCAGAGGGTGAGCTGGGGAGTCCACTCTAAGCAGACTGCAAAGTTAGGAAGGAGCCAGGCCACAAAGGGCTCGGACCATCCAAAGGAGGATTTCTCATTTGATGATCTCAGAGGTGACAGGGAGCCACAGGTGTTTGTGAAAGAGGCACTCAGCACATTAGGACGATCACTGTGCCAGCTGAGATGGGGCAGATTGGGGCAGGGAGCCACCTGAGGCAAGACCAGACAGAGGGCTCTTACAATAGCCTGGGCATGAAAGGGATGAGGTGCTGGGCCAGAGTGGTGGGGCATCAGGAAGGAGAAGTTGTAAAGGGAGGAATCACAAGCCCTTGGCAAGGAGTGGGAAACAAGCTGGGTTGTGAGCCTGGTGCTGGAAGGAAGAGGGTGCCCTCAGCAGTAACGGGGGAGAAGGTAATGAGGATGCCCACAGGACATCCGATTCAGAGAGGCAGCTGGCAGTGTGAGGCTGGAGGTCAGAGAGGTTGGGGCCAGACAGATCATCTGCTTAGAAATGATCCTGGGGAAGCCCAATCACCCCCTGGGCCACGCTGTAGCACGAACGGTGTGTCCGGGAAGCAGCGCTACACTTTAAGGAGTAAAAAGCCAAGAAACAGTAAGCCAGCATGAGTAGGCAGAGAAAGCAGAAGACCATCGAAAACTTCTTTGGGGGAAAGGTAGACCACAATACATCCTCAGAAGAAGAAGATAATAATAGGGTCAAAGCTCCAACATCCAAAGCTTCCAAGAAAAATATGAACTGGTCTCAGGCCATGGAAGCTCTCAAAAGGGACTTTGAAGAGAAAGTAGGAGAGAGAGAATGAAGATGTAGAGAAAGAGAGGAAGGAATGGAAAGAGAAATGAGAGCAATGTAGGAGAGTCATGAGAAAAAAGTCAACAGTTTGAAAAGCCAAATGGAAAAGGAGATTAAAAAACTGTCTGCTGAAAATAATTGCCTAAGAATTAGGATTGAACAAATGGAAGCTAGTGACCTTATGAGAAACCAAGACACAGTAAAGAAAATCCAATTGAATGAAAAAAATAGAGGGCAATGTGAAATATCTCCTTGGAAAAACAGCTGACCTAGAAAATAAATCTAGGAGAGATGATTTGAAAATCATTGGACTACCTGAAAACCATGACCAAAACAAGAGTTTAGACACCATCCTCCAAGAGATTGTGAGGGGAAATTGCCCCGATATTCTAGAAGCAGAAGCTAAAATAGAAATTGAAAGAATCCACTGATCACCTCCTGAAAGAGATCCCAAAAGGAAAACCTCCAGGAATATTATAGCCAAATTCCAGAACTCCCAGGTCAAGGAGAAAATATTGCAAGCAGCTAGAAAAAAGGAATTTAAATACTGTGGAGCTCCAATAAGGATAAAGCAAGATCTAGCAGCTTCTACATTAAAGGACCGGAGGGCATGGAATATGATATTCCAGAGGGCAAAGGAACTGGGACTACAGCTAAAAATCACGTACCCAGCAAAACTAAGCATCATCTTTCAGAGGCAAACATGGAACTTCAAGGAGAAAGAAGACTTTCAGGCATTTGTTATGAAAAGATCTGAACTGAATAGAAAATTTGACTTTCAAATACAAGACCCTGGAGAAGCATAAAAAGATAAACAGGAAAAGGACTTCATGAGGGATATTAAAAGATCAAACTGTTAACATTCCTATATGGGAAGATAATACAGAGGACACAGGTCTGAACTGAATACGAAGGGAAGTTATGTTTTGTTCTTTGTGGGGTGTCTTATGTATGGGGCTGGATTTGGGCTTGGGGCCTCCTTGGGTCCAGGGCTGGTGCTTTGTCCACTGTGCCACCTAACTAACCCATAATGACGTCCTTAAAATAGGGTTGAGGTGTAGGAGAAATAGACTGGGGGAAGGGGAGAGGTTCACATGAAGGAAACAAGAAAAAAGCTTATGGAGGGGAGGGGAAGAGGGGAAAGGAATTGGGGAGTGATTGAACCTTAATATCATCAGAATTGACTCAAAGAAGGACTAACATACATACTCAAGTGGGTATAGTAATATATTTTGCCCTGAGGGAGGGGAGGGAGATGGGGGGGAGGGGAAGGAGGGAAGGGCAGATTCTGGGAGAGAGTAGTAAAAAGCAAAATACTTTCAAGGAAGGTGAAGATGTTCTGCATAACGGCACAAGTATGAAATATTGAATTGCTTGATTTCATAGGGAGGGTTGAGGAGAGAGGGAGGAAGAAAATTTTAAAAAAAGAAAAAATTGTTAAAAAAAATTTTTAAATTTTTAAAAAAAGAAATGATCCTGGAAGCCACAGCCGCCGACAAGGCTGCCAAATGAGATAGTATAAAGGGAGAAGAGGGCCCAAGACAACTTTGCAGGGACACCCACAGTTAGCAGGCATGACCGGGGCAAAGATTCAGGAAAGGAGACGAGAGGAGTCAGCCCAGTCAGTTGGGAGCCAGGAAAGAGAAGAGGGTGATGGATGGTGCATTGGGCTTCCAAGAGGTGAAGGAAGAGGAGGTTCGAGGTAGTGACTTCTGAGATCGGTTCCGGTTGGATGATAAGGCCAGGAGCCGGACTCGTCAGAGGAAAGGAAGTAGAGGCACCTATTGCAGATGACCTGCTCAAGGAATTCCGCTCCAGGAGGGAGGAGCGTCCGGGATGTGTTTGCCTCGGCGGAAACAAGGGCTGCTTCCTTATGTGAAGGAGGAGACAGCAGAGAAAAGCGTCTGCGGGGAGATGAGAAGGGCCCTCTGTGGGCGACTTCGGCTCAGTGAGAAAGGTTCAGACTGAGAAGTTTGGAAGGGCCCTTGAGAGGAGTGTAGGGAGGTGTTCACCTTATGTCTAAAAGCTCACCAGCAGCCCCAGCAAAGCTAACGGGGTGCCCCCTTATTGTAGATACAGGGACCGTGGAATTTGTTTTCAGGGATTTGATTTTTATTTTGCTGATTGTTAACAAGATTCAGTAGCTGATGGATGTTTAGACACACGTGTTTTGGCTTTATGCTAAAAAATTAACATGCCATTTTATTTATTAGCTATGCAAATTTCCCTACAGGAATATGTAGATTTTTCTTTGATCAATGCTTTCACTTGGGAACTGAGATGAAATCTCTCACCTTCTCTGCCATAGTATTCTGCCTTGAAGCATGTGAAGAGCAGATTTAGATAATGGAGGCATCAGGGATACATTAGGTTGTGAAATTATTTGGAACAGTGCATTATAGTATTCCTTCCTTTTAATCTTTTGTGTTTATAAAGAAAAGGTAACCCAAGATCAGTTAATCTAAGTCTTGATTCATCTGTCATTTCAAGACCTGTAAAGAGACCTAAATTACATGAAGACAAGCTTCATTCCTAAGAAACCACTTTTCTTCCATCTTAGCTAGATTATCAATGGGTCTGATGTACTTAAAACTTCTTCATAAAATAGTCATCACATCAAATGGCCAAGAGTAAAGAAGTAGAGGCCCTAAATACAGTATTTCCCTGTGTTTTCCTTTTCTCTATTAGGATAATTCCAGGAAAAGCTGATGAAATGATGCTTTTGTTGTTTTCACAGTATGAGTCAAAGAAAAGGGTCTCAGCAGAGGAAGCCATGAAGCATGGGTACTTTCGAAGTCTGGGAACCAGAATACATGCTTTACCTGAAAGTAAGAGTTACCCCAAAGTGTGTTTTCTTTCCAGCCTGTGCGCCTAGTCTTTCCCATGGTTGGGTCAGAATTCCAAGAGGGGCCGGTCTGATCTTTTTCCATTGTTCTGAGTTCCTCTTTAGTATATTAAAAATGGATGAGAGGGGCAGCTAGATGGCGCAGTGGATAAAAGCACCGGCCCTGGATTCAGGAGTACCTGAGTTCAAATCCAGCCTCAGACACTTAACACTTACTAGCTGTGTGACCCTGGGAAAGTCACTTAACCCCAATTGCCTCACAAAAAAAAAAAAAATGGATGAGAGCAATTAAGTTTGTGATATGCATGATGTGACACCATTCTAGGAACTGCTGTGTTGTAAAACAGATCATCATTTCAAGACCCTAACATATTTCCTTTTAGAAATGGATTTTTCTCTTAGTGTTGGATATTGATTTCTTTGGCATTAACTTTTTATCCTCTTTATTTATGTCATTGACATACACTTTCAGTAAGATAATAAGTATCACTTGCAAAGGTCTCAAAAGTATGGTACACCTCCTGGAAATACTCATATCCCCTTTCCCCTCCTCTTCCAACACTTCTACTCTTAAGATGGAAGCGAGGTAGGTGGAGAAGTGTGCCAGCATCCAGATACTACCTGCGTCTGATATTCATCAATCTTTGAGTTCCATTGTCACATTTAAAAAAAAAATGTTGACTGGCTCGTCCATAGATAGCAATCACTGGCAAGGATATTGGCAATCTAGACTTAATATTTTTCATTTCCTTTGATAATTCTGAGATGTTTTGAGTACATAACGCTTCTCTCAGAAAGGGAGAGGCAAGTAGGTCATACTGTGATTGACAAATGAGGTTGCATTTCTAGCTTCAGGTTTGGAACCCTTATATATTTTAATCCCATGAGGAAGGATGATTTTGATAGCTCTCATGCACTTTCTCTCTCCATGGAGTTGAAGCTACACTGGATCCCAGCCATACAACCTTACAGTCATCAACAGACAGTTCTGTTGATGTTAAACTCCTTTCATTTACCCCTTGTCTGTCATTGCAAAAGCATAATACCTTGTACTCAGAGAAACGGATGTTGGCAGCAGAAACTGCCGTTATAAAGCAGAAGTGGGAAAAATAGTTATGGGGGGGGCGGGGTTGATTTTCTTCACATCTTGGCATTGGACAAAGTGCCTAGTAAACACTGGGGTCCAAACATTTTAAGTTTTTTTTTTCTTCAAATCGTATAAACAAATTCATTTAAAACTGTAAAGGCTGATGCTTCACCTTTATATCTGAATGTTTTCCTCCTTATTCTAGGTGTCTCAATATTCAGTTTGAAAGAAATTCAGTTGCAAAAGGACCCGGGTTTTCGAAATTCTTCCTATCCAGAGACAGGTGTGTTTGTAATAAACCATTTCACGTGTCGATCTTGAATCTCTGAATGGAAACAAGCTTTTTGTTTATAAATTGGTTAGTAACTTTATTAATGTGAAACTCAGTGTCCTGTGCATACCACAGTGGTATACTTTTAGAACTGCACGTAATTCGCTTTTCTATATGACGTGGGCAGCTCAGTGTGTCTTCAGAAAGAAATCAGACTCAGTCAAGTCAGGGAGCCTGAAAGCTACCGATGACCCAAAGGCCTGGCTCAATCATTGAACACACCGTGCCTGGCACCCGAAGCGGAAGATGTACCTTGTGCTTTCCTAGTCTTCTGGTTCATCACTTGGAAGCCTAGAAGCTATAGACTGACCCCGTCCCCAAATGGGTTCATTAAAAAAAAGCCAGAGCCCGTCGCCCTGACCACGGAGTCTTAGCTTGTGCTGGTGGGAGCATGGAGGGACCTTGAGTCCCCAGATCTGTGGGGGAAACTGAGCTCTGAACCGCCTCACCCCATGACTTTATATTGTAGGACACAGCAAGGACCGGAGACAGAGCATGCTCTTTTAAGTTCGCTAGCAGGATTTCAAGCCCAGCCCCAGCCTCCTTTCCAAGCAAGGACTCCGACCTGGACTCGGGATCTCCGCTCGTCTACGCTGTCCTCTCCCAGTGGAGTCTTTTTATTTCCGACCTGCAGATTATGTTTTTATATTTGTTGTCACAGTGTGACAATTTCTTGTACAGTTGGTTTTAAGGTCTCCTCTGCCATTAGAGCCAGTCAGTTACAACTATTGATGTAACTGGAGCTGCAATTTTTGTGCAGGACTGAGAAACACAGTGCATTATTTATTGCGGAATCATTGCTGCTAAGTAACTACTGTCTGTCTATTTAACACAACAGTTGAATGCCTGAAGAAGTTGCAATGGCTTTATGATATGTGAATGCATCTGTTTCTCCTCACAAACTGTTTGACTGCTGCCATTTTTGTTTGTTTGTTTGTTATTTTTATTAAACTGCAATGTTTCCTGGAATGTAAACTTAGCTTTGCTTAATCGTAAATAGGTGAACCATTTACTGCTCTAAGTTCATGAGACAATTTCTTATTTAACATTGGCAATGTGGTAGTTCCGAGATTTATAAGCACATTATGTTTAGAAAAGCACGTGACGCACAAGGTGATTGGAGCAAGTGAATGCCTGCCTGCCCACCTGCCCAGAGGGAAGGCGGAGGAAAGAAAGGAGGCAGGAAGGATTTCCTCTTAGAAGCCCAGGACTTGAGCCCGCGTGGATTATTTATTTGTCACCTCTAGTTTAGCAACGTTTGCATGCTCCTGAACGTTGGGATACACCCTTAATTTATATTGTGTTTTAATCCAGTAAGGACTGACTGACCCAAATCCATTCAGATGACCCTCTCGTCCTATTATTCTTCTGAAATATCCTCCTCATATTTGATGAGAAGCAGAATGATTTTCTTTATTGAGGAACAGATTTCATTTCCTACCTTCCCTCTCCCCACCCTCCACCCCCCACCCCATGATATTCACTTGGAGTCAGCTGGAAGCTGTGATAGATACGTAACATGAGCCATGATTAACGACGTCCTCTTCCCACATTGAGAACATGGAGGCTTTTAAAAGATTGTCGCCAGCCTCTGTTTACCAGAGACGACAGACACTACTCCGGCTGTGCCTGTGCATCTCACTGGGCGTCAGGGCACCTTGGTGGATGATGGGCACAGTGTTTTTAGGCATTTGTGTTCACCTTTAATAATTAGTTGTGTAGTGCATCTTACAGACTGTAAATCTTTATTGGGATATTTTGAAATGGTCATGTAAATCTCTGGCTGATATATCATGAAAATAGTCATAGACAACTTAAATTTTTTCCTGACATTCACTGTAAAACATTCAGGGGTCCTACCATTTCTGTTCAGGAAATCTTGTAGTTTATTGTTATTTAACAGTATTAAGTGAATTTTTGTATATTTCCTTTTAACTTTATTTGTGAATAATGATTGTGGCATGTTTGGGGGGGTGTTTTATTAATAGTTCATGATACTGGTAAATTTAATTATTTTGGGGGGTTTTTGTTTTTTTGTTTTTTAATTTTCTGGAAGAAACAGATTCATGTATACTGGTGAATATTGGACCACTACTGCTTTCCAGCATTTGTAAACTGGTTTTACGTAAAATCCTGTAGACCTAACAAACTGCTGTTATTTCTAACTGACAAACACGTATTAATATTGTACTTTTGAAAGTATAAATATTATGTGGAATTCCTTGGTTTTGTTTTGAAGTTTATAATAACAAAATCTCCATGTTGTTAAAATACCGTTTTGTTGAATTGTGATTCTTCCACAGAAAAGGGATCAATGGGGCACAGTAGAGTCACTTTCTGTTACCCCTTACATCTCATTCCCCTTGATGGGAGTAACAAGGGTCTGTCACCTTTGGAGAAGGTCCTTTCTGCTGCCAAGCTTGTGTTAGGGGCCAGTTTTCATTTTATATGGATCAGTGGGAGAGAAGTTGTGCTTTGTGGGGCAAATGGTCACAGCTTTCACCTGCTTAGCTTCATCCCCAAAGCCTGATTCTCGCAAGAAAGTTCAAAAAATGTTTCCAGTGATTGCCATCCAAACTCATGTTTGCTGGGGATACCTGGAGAGGCTCTCTATTTTGTTTCTCTGTCGGGGAAGCAAGTCTGCTGCTCCAGTTTCACCTGGCCGACACTCGGGACCGAAAACAAGTGAAGGACCCTGGACCTCGGTAATGGGTTACTGTTGAAAAGTTCTCTCTCATCCAAAACCAGCAAGGTTCTCAGAGGTAAGAAGGAAAGAACGTACATCTTTTCTACCCTTTTTTTTTAACCCTATTGTTTTTTTGTTTTTTTAAAGAGGGACAATACAAATGCCCCTGTGATGAAAAAAACAAAAACAAAAGTGGGGTGGGGGGGGAAGATGTCAGTGACTGGTGGTTTAGCATCCTGAACCACATTAGTAACCACAGCAAATTAAGAATTATTGGTACAGATGTTGCCCATTCATAAGGAAATGAAAACTTTGCCTGGCTGGCGCTGTAGCATCTCTCTACTGATCCTCACCCCTTATTCCATAGTTAATTCTTAGCTCTTACGCTTTTTGCCACATTTAGAATATTTCCAATTAGGAATGTCCCTGTACTGTGGGCAGACTGTAAACACACACTAGTCCCATCCCCCGTCCCCCCCAAAAAAGCATGAGACCATGGAAAGGGAAGACACTTTCCTTCCCACAGACTCATAGCTTTGACCCTTCTGTTTTTTACAAAAAGGTTAGGGGGGGATTAATTTCCCTCAAAAGAACTGGCCAGCTAGATTTATTTCTTTTTAATGTCTGCCTGCCACAGACATTATGTGATACAAAGTTGGACAAGTTAATGCTCTTACAGGTATGTGGAAGAGGAGACAGTATGTTTTCTAAATGAGGTGACTTCCTGAAGTCTGATTCATTTCCCAACTTAGAGTCAGTCCCCAGGTGTATGGCTTTGCTCATTCCTCATGCTGCTTTTCCCACCTAAGTTCTCAGGTGGGTTCTCCTCCAGCTTGAGGCAATCTGAAACTCACAACTGTTGGGTCGTGTTTCTTCTTTCAAGTGTCACTCTTCTGCTGACCAAAGTCTCTATTACAAAATGCTAGTGTAAGATTTTTTTTTTAAAAAAAATTGTTTATTGAACAAAAAAATGTAACAGTAAAAATGATACATACATAAATGCAAATGAATGAGGATTTTCAGTTCTGTCCATTTGGTGAGATGTGTATGTAAAGAATCCAACATACAGCTTAATGGTTGCGCAGCATTTTCACCATCGCATAGAATCCGCAGGCGTGGGGCTGAAGAACTCTTTAATAGGTGGTTGTTGTTTTTAAATGCTATTGCAAATGTCATCTTCTAAAGGGAAAAAATATGTCTGTGTGAAAAATAGAATGGGGCAGGGCCAGTGACAGCTTATCTCCAAATACTTCCAGCTATCATTCATTTTGCTCAATTAGCAGAGTTCTTAACCCAGCATAAGTATGGTATTTTTCCAACTGTAGCAACCCACTATAGATTTGGCTGATTTAGGAGACAATTGGGGGGGGGGGCAGCAGGGATGGGACCAAACCAAGTCAGATTTAGGTATTTGCCAACTATTGACAGAGGGTGCTTAGATCTGATTCAACACCTTGATCATTATTGTAGGAACTGTGTTGAGGGAATGACTTCTTATCATAGCTATGCAATTTTAGAGACTACTTTGGTTATATTTCAAGCCTCTTTTTTCTGTGTGACTCAAGCAATGAAAAAGGTTTCTACCCTTTCGTTTTTTTCCAACCGTGGGAATAGTGGCATGCGACAAGATGGCACAGTGGAAGACATACTCAATCGGGAGTCAGATCTTGACTCATTAACATGTGTGGGGCTTCAGATAAGTCACCTAACCTCCTTAGGTTTTTGTTACTCCATTCTTAAGGAAAAGGAAGAAATGGATGGAATCCCAGCGTCTGCCCATGTGCCACTTCTGGTCAGATACTTTGGAAAAAAATGAGATATGCCTATAATCTGGTAGCATAACAGTAATAAGACTGATGCCATAAGCTACCAAGGCTGGCCTTGCTACTTTGTAGTCGGCATCTGTATATTTGATTCCTTCTACCCTCCAATATCCCAAATGATCCAAAAATTTGGAATCCCTGAACATTTTTTAAAAAAGGGTATCTGAATATTTGACTTGAAAAATATTTAAGTACAAGTTGTCAGAACTTTATATATAGGTTAATATTTATGGTTGTCCCATAGTAGTGCATTTAATGGATGGTCCAGACCAATTAGCTGTACAGTAATCGTTCAAGATTGTTTTCATGATTAGTAAAGTAATTAGGGATTGTAATTAACAGAATCTTGAATTTACCGGTAACTAGACACTTTTCCTGGGGTCTTTTCTTCCATCCTGTATTAGGATGCCCATAATCTCTTCAAAGAACAGAAAATAGAATTAGAAGGAAAGTTCATTTATGCTTTGTCCCCCAGGACACATTGGTAATCACTGCTCTAAATTGCAAATGCACATTGACTATATAGCTTGTTCCACATTACTTGAAACGGTTAGAGTCAGCTCCACAAGAATAGTGCTTCCAGAAAATGATGAATTTGAACTCATATTAGGTTTGCTTCACCTCGACCATACATTTGAGATAAGTCAAGTAAGTAGAGCATTCCATCCAAATTTCCAAAACCGAGAACCCCCTTTCAAAACACTAAGTTTGAAATATTCTACCTATGATCCTAAGGGCTTCAAGACACCCTGAACACATATTGACAGAGTCAATCTATTCGGATGAGTCATTCTCTGTGGAAAATGGAAGCCCTAGTCATCCTCGTTTGTTAAGAGAACACGTAAGGACTGGAAGCAATCCAAGACAGGTCCCAAGGGGGAGGCGGACAGAGGGTCTCTTTCTGTAGCTTTTGCATCTTCAGTCCCTGTTTGCAAAGAATCGGAAAGGTCCTGTCAGCAGCTAGAAGGCTTGTCTTTTGAAATGATGCTTTTTAATATGCCCTCAAGAACATGTCAGTCTATGAATATTCATTGTCTAAATATGGCTTGGTTTATTCTTTAAAAAAAAAAAACAACGCATTACCTTGGACAGTAGATTTACTATTGTCTTTCAGTTCAAAACATTATAAGGCAACTTTGTATACAATTTGAAAGCACAAAGTAAAAAGTTATATGAATGTGCTTCCATATTGCCTACTTGTGAAAAATAATGCAACACTACCATAGCGCCGTTGGATACTAATTTTTTGTCTTTCAACCATTTTCTCTTAATGCTAGAAAATATATAAATCATTTTACATAACATTAAACATTATGCAAAGGAAGGCACAGCCGGTTATAGTGTACATAAGCACAGTGCAGAATTAAAGGGGGGAGGGGAAGCTTCACATCCTTATTAGATACAATGAAATCCATTAAGAAAAGTTCTTCACTGTCAACAGTGTTCAACACTTGAGAGCTAAGAGAATATAAAAACATGAAAAAAATCATTTAATGCAAAACAGGATTTTATATATGCTGAGACATATATATATAAAAAACTGTTTTAAAAAAATGCTAATGCAACAAACTAGACTATCCACGTAATGGAAAGTGCAAACCAAAGTAACAGGGTTTCACAATGTCTTTGTCACGACATAGGAAAACTAGCCCGTCGTCGGGGGAGTCCTTAATTCGGAGAGAGAGATCATCAGGATTTCTGAGCACTTGAAGAAAGCAGTCCTGGGGAAGAGGCTCTATCCAGGCTGGGGATTGGCACTGGTATGTGGCCGTTGAGCAGAGTTGGGAACTGGGCAGGGGAAGAAAAGCACAATGTCACCATCACAAGCCAGAAAGAAAGGCAGTCACAAGACAGAGGTCCCAAGCACAGCCCCTGAAGCCACTTTGATTGGCTTTTAAATATTGACAGGAAATTTCACATGGAGAGACCAACCCTATTGTAGGTGCTCTAAATGTACAAGTCAATAATTGGCCGTTAATACTGTACCAACGTTCCACAAAACTTGCTGCCAGCTTTCCAGAGAGTGTTCCAGGCAACCGTTGGCCACAATGGAGAAATATTTTATCTTCCTATGAGATTTCAAGAGCTACTGTCTCATCGTGAAAGATAGGTAACCTTGGGCTCTTGAGAGAAGGGTTTGTGTACTGGCACTAACCAGTTTTAGATCTAATGGTCTTGATTTAGCCATCGAGACTCCCAAATTACTTGAGAACAATTAGGGAGCAGGTAGGTGGTGCTAGGCCTGAAGTCAGGGAGTACCTGAGTTCATATCCAACCCCATATCCTCAGCTGTCAAAATGGAGATGATGCTATTGACCTCACCAGCTTGGTGTGAGATCAAACAAGGTAATGTTTGTAAAGAACCTTAGCACAGTGCCTGGCACATAGTAGGCACTTAAGGAATGCTTGTTCCCTTCCCCTTTAAGGCATCTTGGTCAGTCTAATCCAGGGGTTCGACATTTTGTTGTTGTTCTTGGCCCTTGGGCAGCATCCGGTGGAACCTACAGCTCCCTTCTCATCATAATGGTTTTAAATAATTGATGGAAATGCTAACTTCCCACCGGAGGTTGATGAAAATAATGGCGTCACTTCCTGCCCTTCCCCCATCCCACATCCTGGACTTGCATGGACACAATGTGTATTAATTAGCACCTGTGTGCCAGTGATGTGCCCGGCCTCCCTCCTGTCTACAGAGAGCTTATGTTCCACTGGGGAGAAACAAGATGTTTATGTCAGTTACGGGCATACTCTGTGTCAGACCCCAAAACTAGGATCGTAATCCTGGCTCAAGGAGCTGCCTTCCTCATGAAAGACAGAAGTGTAGATGGGTAGATAACACAAATGGAATATGAATAAAGGCAGGTATCGACTGGGTAGTTTGGGAGGGTGGGGACTAGCAGTGGGGGGAGAGAGCAGCAAAGGTGAGGCTGGATCTGCCACCTTCAAGTGCATTCCCACAGTCAGGTGCCCAGTCACAGATGGCAGATGAGGAAGAGGAATTATGTCCAAGGAGGCTTAAATAACAACAGGAGTAGAGAAAGCACGTGTCAGATCACTGCGTAAGGAAAATCCCTTTGTCAGCCATTGGAATGGAGATGTGGATACCAATTAGAATCATCCAGGGGAGTGGAGAGAAGTGGGGAAGGGATGGATGACAAGATTTGGGAAGTGGATACTTGGGCAAAGGCAGGGAGGAGCTGAGGATAATACTCTGCTTTAGGAACCTAGGATCTAACTGGGGGCAGGGGGGAGGATCAACCAAGGCATTTACAGTCCTAATGTTATAGGAGAGAAGCTGGACCAAGCCTGGGAAGCAACTGGTGTAGGGGCTTTCCAGGTGAGGAAGCTCCTTCTAATTCAGGCTGGCACTTCCTTGGCAAGCTATAGTCCATAGAGCGGTGTCAGACTTGGATAGAAACGGGCCACGAGGCCACACACAGAGGTGCCTGTACACGCCCTCTGTTTCCAAATGTGATATCACCCATGCTTTAGTGGCTGCATTTGGGAGTGTTGTGGATTGCATGTTTGGCACAGACAAGTGAGCTGCCCAAGGTCACAGCCTCCGTGCATCAAGGGCCTGATTGAAGACCCAATCCTCCATCCACACCAACAGAAAGAAATGTGGCTACAGGCAGGGTGTCTCAAGTCTTGAAGGCTCTGAATTCTAGAACGCCCTTGCATCTTATCTAAGGACCTATGGCTTTTCTGCAGCAGGAAAAGGGTAAGAAAAGTCTCAAATTTCCTTCTATGCTGGTTTTGGGGGATTTAGCTCTAGATTCTGATGAGCTTTTCAAGTTTAAAACAGCCCTAAGACTTTAGGGACAGAGAAGGAGGGTGTGCATGTGTGTGTCTGTGTTTCTGTCAGTGTCTGTGTGTGCACACGCACGCATACACACACCCCACACAGAGCGAATAGCAATTTTCAGTCCTCCATTGCCTACAGCCCGTCTGTCCCTAAGATTGTCTTAATTGCAAAGTGCTCTTGGGAAAGGATGATTTGTTCTTTTCATCTTTCCTCATGTCCTCTGATGTTCCCCACTAATTTGCCATAACTGTCTTCTCAGATTTCTTCCCCCCCCACCCCCACCCCCAACTCAGGCAACAGCTTTTTCACGATCTGGCTGCAGCATCTGAGATCTGTCAGCTTTAACCTTAAAGAATCAGAACCAGTTTTTTCTTCTAATTATCACCACAGGAAAGTTGCCAGTCTTGTTGAAAATTCATTACAGGCCAAGTTTGTGGGCTTGTTTTCTGATTCTAGGACATTTATGGCAGAGACAGAATCTATGGAAAAATAATTTGAAGGAAATCATTTTCAGACATGATGATTTTTTTAAAATGGCCTTCCCTGTACTGCCCATTTTGAAAATCTCCAAACTAACTTCCCTGCCCATTTCCTGCTGCATTTTTTCAGAACACTCACTTTTCTCTCCCCTTTCATAGGAAATACCCTTTTGCAAAAGGGGAGGAGGCGTGGCATTGCTTCTCCATTTCCCTGACTGGCTTAGCCCCCAAATATGCTTTTGTTTAACCCCATCCTCTTGGTAGGAGTTCTTTCCCACCTAGGGTCCATGAATTTAATATTTTGACAACTATATTTCATTAAAGTGGGCTTCCTTTGTAATCACCTAGATTTTCATTTATGTAGTTAAGAACATTATTCTAAGAAGGGGTCCGTGACCTACCTATCTACAGTTAGCTGGAGAATTTCTGTTAACTTACTGAAATACTAAATAAGAATCTTCCACATATACCTTCTGCCTACTTCCAAAAAATTTAAGTGGTAAGTTAAGAAATAAAGAATAAATAATGTATTAAACACCTACTGTGCACCAGACCCTGAGTGTACAAATAGAAAGCATGAGACAGTCTCTGCTTATATTCTATTACAATCAGCTCTGAGATGAGGCTAGGCTTAAGATTCAGCCAAGTCAAATTACCAGAGGTTTAGAATTAGATTGGTAAGTAAATTCACAGTCAGCCCCTCCCCCCCCCAAAAAAAACAGCAAAGAGAAATTTGACATGCTGCAATAAGCCCCCTTACCTTTTTTTTTTTTTAGTGAGGCATTTGGGGTTAAGTGACTTGCCCAGGGTCACACAGCTAGTAAATGTTAAGTGTCTGAGGCCGGATTTGAACTCAGGTACTCCTGACTCCAGGACTGGTACTCTGTCCACTGCGCCACCTAGCTTCCCCCCTTACCTTTATTTTTAAGGGGATGGGGCAAAAACATCCCAGATAGATATCTAAATGTCATAATGAATTACAGAAGGGACCCCAGAGGCCTGCTAGTCTGATCCCTTCATTTTACAGATAATGGTTTGCCTACCTTATGCATCAGAGGCAAGAGTTGAACCCAGTTCCTCCCTCCAACATATCGCTGCTGACTGGCTTACAGGCAAGATGCCAGTCTGCATAGTGATGAGACTACAGGTATAAGTAAAATTTTAAAATAAGTAAATAAAGGGGTCCTGGGGTCTCACTCCTGGGACCACTCTGTTGTGACTTGGAAAGACAGGCAGCCAGGAGCTGTGGGGGAGGACCCTTGTGCCCTCTTTAGGGAGTTCCACGGACAGCGCCCCAACATCACCCACCCCTAGTGATCACCGGTCTTTACCAAAGTGAAAAGTACTCTCCCGGGGCAGCTAGATGGCGCAGAGCACCAGCCCTGGATTCAGGAGGACCTGAGTTCAAATCTCACCGCAGACACTTAACACTTACTAGCTGTGTGACTCTGAGCAAGTCACTTAACCGCAATTGCCTCACCAGAAAAAAAATAATAAATAACCATAGAAAAGTACTCTCTCCCCATAAAGAATGTACACATCTTGCCTTTGCCTGAATAGGGACTAGACCTGCAATTGGCATCCAAGAGACTCTTTCCCAGTGCAGGTTAGTAACTTCTCAACAAGAGTTAGGGCCTAAATAAGATTCCTAGTTCTTAGACCTCCGCTGTGTCTCATGACAGGAGAGAGCAGATGGCAGATGCTCAATCCACCTGAGCCTAAGCACGCTGCTGAGAACACACAGCGACACCCCCACTTCTCCTGGCAAAGGTGGTCAGATCCCATCAGCCAGGATAGGATGGCTGGCTTCAGGCCATCTGGCACTTAAACAAAAGACCCTTAACCCTTCCTGGTTGTGGCCTTAAAACAGCCTTTCCGGGGCAGCTAGGTGGCACAGTGGATAGGACACCGGCCCTGGAGTCAGGAGTACCTGGGTTCAAATCCGGCCTCAGACACTTAACACTTACTAGCTGTGTGACCCTGGGCAAGTCACTTAACCAATTGCCTCATCCAAAAAAAAAAAAAATCAACAACAACAACAAAACAGCCTTTCCTCCAAACCTGGTCTTGAGAGCTACATGCAAGGAACGGCATCGTCCTGCAACTTAGGCAGGATCCAAAACAAATCCACAGTAACCCTGAATCCCCCACTATGGGGTGGTAATAGAGTTAGCACATCCATCACTGGAGACGCAGCCAAAGCAGATGCGATGGAATGTTTGAAAGCAGAATGCCATATGCCCATTAACATTCTAAAGAAATGACAAGTCCTACACAGGAGACATGGGGGATAAACAAGCCTGAGAAGCTAGGAGTTCAAATCTCACCTCTGAGACCTTGGAACTGGCATCTTGCCTGTAAGCCACAGTCCTAGAGGTTGAGATTTTATAGCAGGGATGTGTTAGAGGGAGAACTGGGTTCAAATCTTGCCTCTGATGCTTACGGTGGGCAAACCATTATCTGTAAAATGAAGGGATCAGACTAGCAGGCCTCTGGGGTCCCTTCTGTAATTCATTATGACATTTATCTAGGTAGAGCCCCAGACTTGGAGGCAGGACCTGGGTCCAACTGTCACCATCTAAAACCACACCCAAGATGAAATTCATTTTCTTTCCCCTTGAACCATCCTCTCACGCTCATTTTCTACCACTCCACCTCTCCTAGTCACCAAGGCTTGCAAACATTTTCTCATCCTCCACTTCTCAGCCTCACCTCCTGTCCTGATGTAGAGGGAAAAACCTCACTGTTCCTGAACTGCCCCTAGCAACAGGTACCCAGAGTGGCGGCGGCAGCACATTCATGTCGGAAACTCACCTGAAACAAAGTGTTGGGTCCTTGCAGCTGGGCTGAACTCAGCGGGGCCACCGGGCTCAGGCTGCTCCAGAAGTGAATGCTAGACAGCAGCGGGCTGGGCGTCAGCAGCAATCCACTTGGACTCTACAATGCAAACACAGCACATTCACCTATGTTGTTTTCTGCAGAAATGACCTCGTGTCATCTTTAAAGCAGAATACCAGGGTATCCCTTTCAATCCCATTGTGCCTGAGACAGAGAAGACATTTTATTTTATTCATTAGTTCATTTACGGCTTTTCCATTCATTCATAGAATGTGCTTAAATGCTCATTCGTTCATTCACTCAGAAGGCATTTAGGAAATCCTAGTTGGATTGAGTTGAATTGCCCCTGACTTCAAAAGGCTTCTATTCTTTGTTTTGTTTGGGAGGTATTTTTTGTTTTTGTTTTTGTCTTTTGCAGGGTAATGAGGGTTAAGTGACTGGCCCAGGGTCACACAGCTAATAAGTGTCAAGTGTCTGAATCTGGATTTGAACTCAGGTCCTCGTGAATCCAAGACCCATGCTGTATCCACTGTGCCACCCAGCTGCCCCCAAGGGCTTCCATTCTTTTAGGGAAACCAAACAGTTAACCTTCCTGAGAAACATTTTACCAAATTGATCTTTCCCAAAAGTGCAATAGTCCCTCTGTACAAGATTTTATATTCTATTGGAAGCAATAGAGCATGGGCCCAGATACTTAAATACAAAATAAAAACAATATAACTATGAAGTCATTTCAAAGGAATGGGGGGGGTAGAAGGGAAAGGTCTGTGGGTCACAACCTTGTACTTTTTCAAAGGAGGTATGCTCTAGGGGCAGCTAGGTGGCTCAGTGGATAGAGCACTGGCCCTGGAGTCAGGAGGACCTGAGTTCAAATCTGACCTCAGACACTTAACACTTACTAGCTGTGTGACCCTGGGCAAGTCACTTAACCTCAATTGCCTCACCCCCCCCCCAAAAAAAGTATGATCTGACTATTGAAACAAACATGTTCCTTTAGAAAAGGAAAATTTTAAATCCCTCATGCCTGACTCTTCATGACCCCAGTTGGGGGTTTTCTTGGCAAAGATCTTTGAGTGGTTTGCCACTTCCTTCTCCAGCTCAGCTTACAAATGAGGAAGCTGAGGCAAATGGTGAAATGACTTGCCCAGGGTCACCCAGCTAGTAAATGTCTGAGGCTACATTTGAACTCAAGTTCTCCTGACTCCAGGCCTGGGGCTCTATCCACTGTACCACCTACTTGCTTTTATACTGCCCCATTTTTAAGGCTCTTTTACATCTCTCTTCGGATCCTCATATCCACACAGTATGGAAAGGAAGGAAGGTTATTACAAGTCTGTTTTACAAATGAGGATACTGAGGTCCAGAGAAGTTACAGTGACTAACCCAAGGCCACAAAGAATAGTAAAGTAATGAAGTAGAGGCTTGAACCCAGCTTGAGAAATGGAAGGTACTTTTAGGGATTGCATATTTAGGCCAATATTGTCACTTCACAAATATGGAAAGTGATTCCCAACCCCGTGCAATTTCCACAGGTTCCCATCTGCTGCCCCTTCCCCCAAGCAAGAGGAGGTTCTAGGAAAGAGGTTTTTAACCTCAGGTCCACAGACAGCTTTCAGGAGGACAATGAACATGAACAGGAAAAAATTTTCACTAACATTGAACTGAATTGAACGTTTCCTTCAATTATTTAAAACCATGTTTCTGAGCAAGGGTCCGTAGACTTCATGAGACTGACAGAGGGGTCCATGACCCAGGAAAGACTGTTTCAAGTCCCTGCTCTAAGAAGATGCCTTGCCAGGCCTGTCTACCCTTTGGGAATTCACCTTGTTCCCAGATTGCCTCCTACCATGTTGGTCAACAAAGAAATCAAACACATGAACCAAACGAAATTAAAATTTTTAACCCCCATTATCATTATCAAGGTCTTTTCAGCAATGAGCCTTCAAATGCTAATGGGGGGGGGCAGAGCAATGAGGGTTAAGTGACTTGCCAAGGGTCACATAGCTAGTAAGTATCAAGTGTCTGAGGTCAAATTTGAACTCAGGTCCTCCTGTAACCAAGGCCGGTGCTTTATCCACTCTACCACCTAGCTGCGCCGTAAATTGTTTTTTTTTTAAGTGATGTCATCTTTTCTTTTGACATCACCTCCATGTTGAAGTCTAATGCCTTCCCACCACTTGCCAGAAAGCCCTCCCCAGGCTTTAATAAAAGGGAAGGGGGGATTCAGGTCAGCAAAACTGATCAGCCCATCAGTTGACAGTGTAAACAGTGCTCCACACTATAGTCAGCTACCTCTTTGGAAGCTTATTCTCTGGTTCCAGATTTCATCCCAGCCAGGCAGGGGGAGGGAAGAGACAACATAGATGATCATTTCTGGCCATGGCCAGCAATCCATCTCATGCCAGATTCTGTTTGAGGCCAAAACGCAGGATTTCCCAGGGGACTGAGCCCAGAGTGAATAAGAAATCCCTGATCTTTGAGCCAGCCAGAGGTTGGCTAGAAACACTGACCCGGGGCCTCTGGCAACATTCCTGTCCTCTGCAGGGAAAGCTCAGCTCTAGCAGCTCAGGAGCTGCTCCTGACAAGGCAGCCTCCCCTTGAGAGGCTCGTGATGTCAGCGGAGGCCTTTGTCTGAGAGGGATGGCAGCAGATGCCAAGAGTGTCCCAGACTGCAAAATGCTAGATGCTCCTTCAGTTGTGAGGGAAGTCTGCCTTGAGTTAAATCAGGACAAACATCCTGAGTTCTGTGGCTCTCTGGGAGTTGCCAGGAGGGAAGAAGGCTCACGCTCTTGCTTGGCTCAGCTCAGACATGGAGTCAAAAAGAAAGGAGTTTGAGGGACAGCTAGGCGGCACAGTGGATAAAGCACCGGCCCTGGATTCAGGAGGACCTGAGTTCAAATCCAACCTCAGACACCTGACACTTACTAGTTGTGTGACCCTGGGCAAGTAACTTAACCCTCATTGCCCTACCAAAATAAAATAAAATAAAATAAAAATATCAGAAAGAAAGGAGTTGAAGCCTGCCCCCATATCGCTACTAGCTGTGTGACCCCGGGCAATTCACTTAACCTGGCAAATGCTCCCTCATTCTCAGTTTCCTCATCTGCAAAATGGGAATAGCACCTCCTTCACCAGACTAGTGTGGATTAAATGCTTTGTAATCCTTAAAGTCCTAGCTGTTAATTAATAGATGTAATCACTAAAATGAGTTTATATTTCCTTGATAGATCTTTGTCATTCAATGAGCATTTATTAAGCATAAGTGCCAGGGACTAGGCTATTTTGTTTTGACCCATCAGACACACCGATCAATACCCCATCATGTATATCTCTCCCCCCTCCCCCAAAAGAGTTCGGCAAAAGTAGCTACAAGATGAATAGAGCACTGGCCCTGGAGCCATAAGGACCTGACACATAGTAGCTTTGTGACCCTGGGCAAGTCACTTAACCCTCATTGTCTCCAAACAACAACTAAAAAATTAAAGGATGAAAGGGGGAAAAAAATAGCCACAAAAGTGACAGTCCAAAGACCATATGTGAGACCTACCACTTCCATAGACCACCATTTTTTAAGGACGATGATGTGACTTTAGCTTTAATCATTTGGTCACAATTTGGCTCAACCTCAGCTTTGTTTATTAAACCTACAAATATGTGCCAGGCACAGGGCACATACTTAAGTTTATTTGTTGTGCCCAACACCAGGTATCTTGTTCTTTTGGCTTTGCTTCCTTCACTCTCCATGTCATTTCTCTAAAGTGCACTTTGACCCAACACTATGAAATTATAATGACCAAGCTCCACTCTCCCTTCCCTTCCCTTCTCCAGGGAACAAGAAAACATACATTCCCTTCCTTCTCTGGGGGGAGGGGAGGTGTTGGAATGTGCATACAATTAATCAGTCGATAAGCATTTATTTAAGTATCTACTACAATGCCAGACAGTGTGCAAGACCTTGGGGATAGAGATAGAAAAATGAATTATTAAAATGAATGCCTTATTCATCTTATATATTGCTGAGCCTCTATGTGGAGATAGTCCTGGGCTAAGAATGAGCAAGACCTGGTTATGGGGCAGCTAGGTGACACAGTGGATAAAGCACCAGCCCTGGATTAAGGAGGACCCGAGTTCAAATCCAGCCTCAGACACTTGACACTTACTAGCTGTGTGACCCTGGGTAAGTCACTTAACCCTTATTGCCCCACCCAAAAAAGAGAGAGAGAAATTAAGTGTGCATCACTGCCAGGGAGGCAGCGTAGTCCAGTGGAAGGAGAGGGAGGGCCTGGGTTCATGCCACTTCCTACCTGTGAGATCCTGAGTTTAACCACTTGGGGCCTCAGTTTACTCATCTGTAACAAGAGCAGGTTGGCCCGGATGCTCTCTAACATCAAACTCTGACCCTCTCCCAGGGTCTTGCACTATCTGTGTGTGAGGGAGAATGGACCATAATTCTTGACCATTACTGAGATCAGCATTGAAGGCATGGAAAAGACAGCTCATTCCGGGCAATCAATAACCTTAGGCGCCAATAGCCACACTCAGCTGAAGACTCCAGCCTTTACATGTTCCCATGTCCAACCACAAGAGGGCCCCTCATCAATTTTTCATGGAGGAAGTATTCCAAGGTCCCAGTGCCCATATGCATGAAGGGCTCCAACCCAGCTGGGGGGAGGACACTCCCTCCAGCCCCAGAGATGGCAGCTGCCCTTTCTAAGCCTGAACGGGTGGCCACGAAGGCCACTGCCCAGTGGCTGGCATTCCACTTAGAGAGCAAGGCTTCAAAAAACAGATGTGCCGGCTAAATAAAAAAGTCCCAAAAACCAAGCAAGACCATCTGGAGGAGACGACTAAAATGAGCTTGTGGATAGAAATTTGGCCTCAGGGTCAGAAAGACCTGGGTTCAAGTCCTACTTCTGACCCGTTCTGTCTGGGTGGCCCTGGGCAAGTCGCCTTACCTCTCAGTAACGGACAACTCTGCTAGGCTATGAACAGAAGAATGGGAGCCAATGGGCATTGGCAGCGGGAGGGTCTCCAGTAGGGATTTCCCTATATCAGGCAAACCAAAGGTCTAGCCCAAAAAAAGTAATTAATCCTTTGAATAATATATAGATAGATAATCAATTACCAAGTATTCATTAAGTGCTCATCTGTGTGCTAGCCTATAGGCATGTGAAAAGAAATGCTCCACTGGCTTGCCTTATGGGGCACATCCATGCAGCATCTTGGATAAAGCTTAGAGACAGGAAGGCTTGAATTCAAATGCTACTTCAACTTAAAAGCTATTAGTCGGGTGCAGCTAGGTGGCATAGTGGATAAAAGCTCTGGCCCTGAATTCTGGAGGACCTGAGCTCAAATCTGGCCTCAGGCATTTGACACTTACTAGCTGTGTGACCCTGAACAAGTCACTTAACCCTCAAAAACAAACAAACAATCAAAAAAAAAAAAACAGGAGAGTGCATTCTGGGCATGGTACAGGAGCAAAAGAGAGAATGCCCACCTCACCTATGGAGAATGGAGAACGGGCCAGTCTGACTGAACATCAGGCACATGAGGGGCACTCAGGCAGGCTGCGCCTGGCAGGGTATGGCCCTCAGGCAGAGTCGGCATTCCAAAATCTGCATCCATGGGGGGATTTGAGATTTTTGCACATTTCAATCACAAGGGAAGACACCAGATTGTACCCTAAAGATCCAGTAGCTTGAAGAGAATGTTTTGAATGCTTTTTAGCTTTAAAATGTTATCTGACATATATGCCAATAAATACAGTGATACCGACTCTTCTTCTCGCCTGCCCTTTCCATCCCTCTTCTCCGTGAAGATCATATCATCTTAAAGGAGAAAACATTTGGTGAGGGATGGTGATAGAGTCCCAAAGAACACAGCAATGGAGTCGGAGGACCTGGGTTCACATCTTCTCTCCGATGCTTAGTACCTTTAGCAAGTCACCTCCCTAAGTTTCGGTTTCCCTCATCTTGAAAATGAGGGAGTTGAATTGGATAACCACTGGGTCCCTTCCAGCTGTAAGATTATGATACCATGACCCCTTTACAAGTCGCTGGGCCTCAGTTTCCCCACCTGTAAAATAAGGGAATTAGAACAGATAACCCCTCATCATACACCAACTCTACATCAGCCTCAGTTTCCTCATCTCTCAAAACAAGGACGTTAGAATAGATGATCCCTGAAGCCCCAACTCTAAAACCTTCTGGTCTTAGAATTCTCTCAGCCTCAGTTTCCTCATGTGCAAAATGACAGCCGGCCCTAGATTTACAATCTTTTATCGCTTTGGGAAGGTTCAGGGGAAGCCTGATCTCAAGCTTCTGCTAACTCTGACTTCTGTCAGCTTTCCTTAGCCTTTTCCTCTAGTGAAGGACAACATCTTGGGGCCGGTGAGCGGGAAGGGGCCGCCTGTGAAAGAACTGAGGCCTCGGCCAGGACTGGTGAGAATGGTGGGTCGTTCAGAATGGAGGAGAGAAGGAAAAGGAGAATTCCCATCAGAGGGCTGCCACTGCACCAACCACTCCCTCCTACTTCTAGCAATCCCTAAGCCCCAGGACTACAGGCATTTGTTTTATCCAGGGGAAGGAGGGAGGTATGTGAGTGATCTTCTTCCCCCCATTGGGGGCTGCTCTCCCCTAGGGGAAACCTAATGAGAAAGGGGGAGGGAGGGTAAAGACAGCTGCTGCCTCCTCCTCCTCCCATGAGAGTGGGTGGGGTATGGTTTGGAAACCTGAGAATGGCAGGGCTGCAGACTTTAGATGCATCATGGGCCATATTCCCAATACAATCGACTGCCAATGATTTTTAATTTGCCGGGAAGTATGTTATCCTTATTACCAGAGCAGAATGTTACAGTGAAATGTTAGGAGACTTGAGCCTTCATTAGGGAAGGGAGCTGTCCAGCGAGCAACTGAGCACCCACCCTTCACCTTAGCAGTGATTAGGGCACCAGGTGACTCGCCCAGAGTCGCACAGCCAGCAGGTGTCAGAAGTGAGGCTTGGATCTCACCCACTTATAAAGACAGCTCACTATCCACCATGGCTCACTGCCTTTTCTCTAGTGACAGAATTAAGGAGTGAAAAAATAAAGCATATTCTAAGGAAGACTGAAGAACACTGGTGCAGCAGATAAAGCACTGGGCCTGAGTTCAAGGGCCAGTCACTTAACTTCACTGCCTCAGTTTCCTCAACTATAAAATGGGGGTCATAATAACATCTACCTCGGGACTGTCGCAAGGATCCAATGAGGTGACATTTGTAAAGGGCTCAGCACAGAGCCTGGCATAGAGGGGGCACCTAATAAGTGCTTGTTCTTTCCTCTTTCCTTCCCATCACTTCCAGGCATTTGCCTCTGACAGCGTACACAAGGTTTCCAATTAAGAGTGGAAAGAAATCAGTTGAAATATGGATGATTCCTAAATCAAGTCTTGGCCTCTTTCCTAAGACCCAATCCTGGATTCCTTCTGTCCTGTGGGCATGGATGGTCCTCCATCACTTTATTTTTTGTTTTTGTTTTGTTTTTTCAGGGCAATGAGGCTGAAGTAATTTGGCCAGGGTCACACAGCTAGTAAGTGTCAAGTGTCTGAGGCCGGATTTGAACTCAGGTCCTCCTGAATCCAGGGCCAGTGCTTATCCACTGCTCCACCTAGCTGCCCCTGACTGCCTCTCTTAAAGAGAGTGACTGCATGCCCCTTAAGTCTTCAATTCTCAAGGCCCATCATCCCCAAGTCCTTTAGCCAGTTCACAGATGGCATGAACTCAAGGCCGGCCACCATCTTGCCTTCCCTTCCTCTGACTACTCTCTAGCATATCAATGTCTTTCCTAAAATATCAGTCCCAGAACAAAACGCAGTACTCCCAGTGTTGTCTGAGGCAGGCAGAGGGCAGGAGAACTCCAGTGGGCAGCCAGTCTGATGAAGCCTATGGACCCCTTCTCAGAATCTGATTTTTAAATGCATAAAACAAAACACAAAAAACAACAAAAGAAACCAACTATGTTCAAGTTCTCAGACCCTAAGTTAAGAAATGATATGAAATGGGCTAAGGCTTGTAAAGCATTTAGCACAATACCAGGGGCACAATACTTATCCTTTCCCTCCCTCTTCCCATTCTGTCTAGTAATGACTTTTTTTTTTGGTTGCCATATCATACCACTGACTCATATCCGAATCTGCAGTCCATGAAAATCCCCAAATCTTTTTCAGAAGAACCACTGCTCAGCCATGTCTCTCCAGTTTCTAACTGTGTTGAACCCAAGCATGAGACACGCCATTAATCCCCATTAAAATTTCATCTTGCTCCTGTCCTCCCCATGTTCTAGCCTGTCTAAAATCTCTTCCAATCCTGTTTCTCCAGTCATTTGGCTCCAACAGGTTCGTTTTCTCTTTGCTTTATGTCATCTGCTGATTTGATAAGCATGACTTCCAGGCCTTTATCCAAGACACTGATAAAAATGTTAAACCATGTAAGGCCAGGAATAGCTCCCTGGAGCACTACTCACTCAGAGCAGGGATTTTCTTAACCTTTTCTGAGTCACGGAGCCCATTAGCCATCTGATGAAGCCTTCACAGAATGATGGTTTTAAATGTGTAAAATAAGATACATGGGATTACAGAGGAAATCAATTCCATTTACATAGTTATGGATTTTTTTTTTAGTTCATATAGTCCAAGTTAAGAACTCTTGCTCAAGAGATCTCCTTCCAAGTTAACATTTAACGATCAGTGACTACTCTTTGGGTTACAGCCACTCAACCTGTCCCAAATCCAAACGACTACGCTATTGTCTAGCCTGAATTGCTGCTTGTCCACAAGAAAGTATGAAGTTTTATTCAAATGCTGTACTAAAATCTAACTGTTGTTACAGCCCCCCCCCATCTACCAACTCTAGAAATTATGTCAGAGAAGAAAACAAGGTAAGTCTGGCATGACCTATCCTTACTGAAACCATGGTGGCTCTTTGCAATGGCTGCTTCCTTCTTTAGATGTGCACTAACCATCCCTTTAAATAATGTGTTGTGTTGCCCAGAGTTGAAGCCAAACTCACTGAGGCTACAGGGTGCGGCCATCCTCACCCCTACTTGGGAAATCATCATTTGCACCTCTGCAGTCATCCTCTTGAAGGCATTTTATAATGGCTCAGCCTTAAAGCAATACCATGATTCTAAGAAAAACAATGGCAGTGGGTGCAAGCAGGAGACCTCGAGGGGCAGTTGAAGGGCAAACCCAGCCTGCCTTGTGGGAGTTCTTCTGCCCCGGGGCCAAAAGGAAAATTAAGAGTACTGGGGGGGGGGGCAGCTAGGTGGTACAGTGGATAAAGCACCAGCCCTGGATTCAGGAGGACCTAAGTTCAAATCTGGATTCAGACTCTTGACACTAGCTGTGTGACCCTGGGCAAGTCACTTAACCCCCATTGCCCCACAAAAAAAAAATAAAAGTACTAGCAGGGCAGCTAGGTGGCACTGGGGATGGAGCACTAGCCCTGGAGCCAAGAGGATGTGAGTTCAAATCCAGCCTCAGATGGCTACGAGCTGAATGACTCTGGGTAAGTGACTTAAGTGGGAGTGCTGAGAGAGAAAGAGAGAGAGAGAGAGAGAGAGAGAGAGAGAGAGAGAGAGAGAGAGAGAGAGAGAGAGAGAGAGAGAGAGAGAGAGAGAGAGGGAGGAGGGAGGGGAGGTCACTTCATCTCAAAACCCCTGGGGAGCTCTCCAGTGTATGAGCAATTCTGGGTCTCCATTTGGTAGAGAGGGTCTTTGTACCAATACTTCCTCTGCACTGATAGAGACACAAGTCCAGTTCCTATCCCCTCCTTACACAGCCAGATGATAGAGAATGAGGGTAGTTACCACCACGTTTTCCATCCTTTTAAGGGAGGACAACTCAATAAGACAAAATCTAATTTCTACATTGGCCCTGAGCCAATCACTTAACCTCTAGATGCCCCAAGAGAGTCCCTGAGACTACAATTTGCAGAGTAGGCACCCATCTACATTGATAGAGGGAGTTTCCTCAGACATTCTCTACAGCAATGAGATCTCAGTTTGGGACCAAAACAATCTGAACTCAGAGGGCTGAACAGCTTCCTGCTCTGAATCTATATCGGACCGCACAAATGCCAGGTTCCAACTGGATGGTTTTGGCATTCTTGGGATGCATGAGTTAGGCTTGGGAAGGATCTGGAGACATCATTCAGTCTGGCCTCCTTGCCCTGATCAGCTGTGAATTAAACCCATCTGGGAGTCCTGCACTGGAGAAGTCACTGGCAGGTAAAGAGATGGAGGGCTGGGTGTGTTCTTTTGACAAGCCAAAGCCCTCCCATCTTGCCCCTACCTGGCAAACCGCCTCCCCCCCAACACACATCCACACCCAACTGTATCTCATACCTAGCATATGACTATAGCCTCAAGTCATCACATCAACTTAGGAAATGAAAGAAGGATGCCAACTTTAAGGTTACAAAGCCCAGTACAACGTCAGTGCTGAATCATCCATGTTTGCTTGTTGCTGCTTATAAAAAAAACATCTCGGGACTTGAATATCCCTACTCTGCTGGTGAATCTACCTGCTTTGTGACCAAGTTCAGGATTCTGAATATGGCGAATGAGACAGATGAATCACAGGGCTGCACCTGGGGAGGGACGTTCCTTAGCGGGAATGCTCTACCCTGATGATATAAATCCAGACCACCACCACCACCCCCCCAATCACAAAAAAAAAGACTAATTTCCAGCAGATGGACAGCACAAGGTATAGAGTCAGGATGTCTCCTGTCATAGATACTTGCTAATTATGGGACCCCAGTCAAGTCCCTTAACCCCCATCATCCTTGGTGTTCTCTGTGAAATGGGGATGACAGCCACCTGCTTCACAGTAGTGAGGATCAAATGACAACATAGAAGAATTTTTTAAAACCTTAAAGCCCCAAGTGAGTGCTAGCTATTATTTTTTCCAGTTCTGAAGAAAGCACGTTGTCAAATGTATCGTGCTATGCAGCTAACATTGTTTCAGGTGAGGGGAATGGAACCCGGAAACCTGAATTCTGGTCTTCGTTTACTCTGACCCTAAGCCATGATATGATCTTGGGCAAATCACTTCCCTCTCTGGGCCTCATCTGCCAAATAAGGGGGGTGGAGCTAAACGGCCTCTCATGTTCAATAACCCTTTTACTGAGATCATGAGTTCAGCCTTCTGCTCAACCCCCTCATTTTGCATAAAAGGAAATTGAGGCCCAGAGACACAGAGTGAGTTGTCCTCGGTCACACAGGAAGTAAGGGTCAGAAGTCAGATTTGAACCCAAGTCCCTGAGACTGGAACCTCAGTGCTCTTAATCCTCTCAGGCAGGACCCACAGGGCCACTGGCCTGATGATGACTGTTCTGTCCCTTTGCACAGGTTTTCCTCATTCCTAGTACACCCTCCCTCTTCACCTGCCCCGGAATTCTTTGGAGGCTTAACTTAAATGCCACTCCCACATCTCTCCTTAGAAATTATTTTGTATTTATTTCCTTATGTGACCATAGATATAGATTTCGGGGGGAGGTACTGACACCAATCCCCTCATTTCAGAGATGAGGAAACAGACCCCAAGATGTGATGCGATTTGCCCTGAGTCACTTACACCTGGTAAGTGTCTGAGGCAGGATTTGAACCCTGGTCTTTCTGCCTTCAAGTCTGGCACCCTACCCACTGAACCACACTGCCTCTCACTATACAACTGTGTATCTGTTCTTTCCCTCCAGTGGTAAGGCATCTCCTTGAAGACAGAAACAATCTTGTCCTTATTTCCCCTTCACCTAGCACATAGTAGGGACTCAAGAAATGCTTGTTGAATGACTAAATGAAGGGTGAGAAATCAGACTTCTTCTGAGGCTGCTGGGGTGTGGAAGGATGCAGTTATCAGGTCACATTCTTAGCCTGTTGGAACCAGGTCTCCAGAAACGGTGACGTACAAATACCCAACCAGGACCAGAACCCCATCCGCCCCAGCGTAGTTTCAGACCATTCCTGGACTCCTGACATTTTCACAGTGTTTTGTTTTTTCTATTCTAAGAGCAAAGGAATTTCATGGGAGAGCGTTCTGTGACCGTCCAAATTGGTCTGCAGTTTCCAAACAACTTTTATTCCAAGCCCTAGAGATCTGGACTGTCCCTGGAACATTTAGTTTCATGACATTTTTTGCTTAGTGCAAAAATTCCTGGTTTGAATGGGATAGAAACCCATTCTGACATTCTGTAATCTATCCCTAATTCTCATCCACCATGCCACCTATGTCACGGCCTGTATGTGGACTCGGGCAAGGCCAAAGCTGATCTTCCTCACACTCGCATAAGGTTCTTCTAAGCTCCTGCAGTCAAGTCCCCTTCCCTGCCTGAGCCTCAGTTTCCTTATCTGAAAAAATAACAGCACGCATTTATATGGTACGTTTAGGTCTGCAAAGAGCTTTACAAATAGCTCATTTTATCCTCACAACCGCCATACGTGGTAAATGCTATTATCATCACCCCCATTTTATGGATGAGGAAACTGAGGCAGGTTAGGGTCAAGTGACTTGCCCAAGGTCACAAGCTAGTATCTCAAACCAAATTTGAACCCTGGGCTCCCTGATTCCAGATCTATCTGCCACCTCCAAGGCTTCTTCTAGTTTTCTTGCCTCCAAGTCAAGCCAGAATAGGCATGAGAGAGCATCATTTCCCACATAAAGCAGACAGTAGAAAATGTACCAACTGCATCCCACTTTTCATGATTTCATTCACTTAACCTGTCTAGGCTCAGTTTCCTTGTCTGTAAAATGAGGAAGGTTGGCCACCCTCTGTGATCTGAAAACCCAGTGAGGGGTGGGAGAAAGAGAGAGCCTCTGCCCTGGGCCCCTGGGTCCTTCGCTCTGAAATCTAAGATCCCAACATCACCTCGGAGCCCCAGCCAGACAAGCGGAGGCTTCAGACTCGAGGAATGGTGGGTAAAGACCAACAAGCCGAGAGCCACTAAGGTCACTGGGTCACTTCTGTCCTTCAGCTTCCTCATTTTAAAAGCATAAGCCTCTCTCGGGCCCAGCCAGCTTTGACATGATATGAGTCTAACTGTGGCTGAGCTTATTTGCAGCCCCTCTGGCTGTCCTGACAAGCTCTCCCTGGGAGGAAAAGGCCATCTGGTTGAGACATCTGTCACCCTGATGACTGCCAGAGCTCTTGGAATCGATCTGGCTCACTGGCCCCGTGTCATCCTCCTCCCCCACCGCCTCACATGTACTGGAAAGAGGGTGCAAAGAAAACAGGACTAGACTCAGAAGGCCAAGGCCACGGGCTAGCCTTGTGGCTGGGCCATGCATGAACTGTGACACTTTGGGCAAATCCCTTCATCTCAGAGCCTCAGCTCCCTCATCTGTAAAATGGGAAGAGAAACATTTCCACTACCTGCCTCACAAGGCAGTACTGAGGACAACCCCTAGTAGACTGGGAAATGCTCTATAGTAATGTAATTGCTACCATTAAGATCGCACCTTAATGGCTTTTTTGGTTTGTTTTTGGTTTGTTTTGTGTTTTTGTTTTCTTTGTGGGGCAATGAGGGTTAACCGACTTGCCCAGGGTCACACAGCTAGTAAGTGTCAGATGTTTGAGGTCAGACTTGAACTCGGGTCCTCCTGCTTTATCCACTGCGCCACCTAGCTTTCCCTGATCTCACTTTAATGTTACAAAGTGCTCCATAGAGATGGGTGTATGCACATGTATAAAACCTCATTTGATATTATGGCAAAGATGCACGACCTATTGTTCTCACTCATGCTGAGGACTGGGTGGTAGGAGACAAGGTTCCCCAAAAGAGCCAATAACCAAGTGATTATTAAGTACCATCTTGTGCCATGCACTGTGCTAGGCCCTGGATAGACAAAACAAACACTAAACACTTCCTGTCCTCCAGGAAATAAGGAATTGCCAACCTTTATAAATCACTATAATTTTTCAAAGCACTTTTAAATATTCTTTTATCCACAACAACCTTGTGATGTAGGTAATGTTCTCTCCATTTTACAGATTTGGAAACTGAGGCAGGCACCAATTAAATGACTTGCCCAGGGTCACATAGTAAGTACCTGAGGCGGGGCCATCTCCAGTCGTCCTAATGTATTTCTTGCCATTGGACCCAGATGGCTCTGGAGGAGAGAGCCTCCTTCAAAGACTGTAGGCTCCCTGAGGGCAGGGACTGTCTTTGCCTTTCTTTGTACCCCAGTGCTTACAGTTTCTGGCACACAGTAGGTGCCACATAAATGCTTATTTTCTCCTCCTTCCTACCCCAGTGAGAGCTTGTTGACTTCCACCCTTCCCCTGCAGTTACCTTCAGTTTCCCCTGGTCTATAATACAGAGTTCATCATCCTGTAACCTTAAACTCATTTGCCTTTCTGAGCCTCATCTTCCTCCTGTCTGTGAATTGGGGATGATGACTTGATGCAGTCTAATTTAGAAGGACCCTAATGGGAATCAAAGAGCTGACAATGGTGTAAACAAGAACTTAGAGATCCAAGTTAATAGGGACACATCCCTGACCAACATCCAGACATTTCTCCTGTTAGTGTTCTCTGTGGAGGGAAGAAGAGTAACTATGCATGTTTCCATGGTGACACCGGTCCCATTTCATGGGTGTGTTTCCATGGTGACAGAGGTCCCATTTCACAGGGATGACTGTCCTCTGACCATGACTATGCAGAATGAGCCTGGCCTGCAAGCTCTGGGCCCTCTGTCCTGGCTCCCCAGAACCGGGCCCCACCATTGGGGCCCTGGACAGCCTCAGACGAGGGGCCTTACCTGTGCTGTGAAGAAGGCCGGAGTGAGAGATCCCGAGGGAAGGGCTGGGCTGTTGAGGGCAATGGAGCCGATGTCATTGCTGGACAGGACGAGCGGCGGGGCAGAGATCTCCAAACCTTTGGGTTTTTTAGCCTTTGGGGGAAGAGATGGCGATTTGGTCTTGGAGCCTGAGGATAGATTCAGAGGCTCCAGAGAGTCCGGATCCCGGCAGCTGGCCTCCAGGAAGAGACTTCTGGCTTCCGAGGGCAGCGGGGAGGCCGGGGACAGGGAAGGGGAGCGAGAGGAGGACGGGGAGGTGGAGGCCACGCTGGCCGCGCTGGGCAGCATTAAGGACGAGATGTGGGCCGAGACCGAGGAGGTGAGGAAGGCCTCCGAGGTGGAGGGCAGGGACACCGCGGGCCTCAGGAGCTGCTTGTCTGTCTTATTGGTCACAAACCTGATGACCGTCCTGACCTCGTCCGCCGGGGCCGCCCCGTCCAGCGGCTCGTCCAGCTTCTCCACCTTAATGGGCTGGCTCTGCAGGGAGTTGATGGTGAAGGACGAGTAGAGGCCCGAGTGGATGTACTCGTTGCGGCTGGTGCTCTTGAGGGCCGCCAGGCCGTGCTTGTGCGGCGGCGGCGGAGGCTGCTGGGGCTGCTCCCCGCGGCCCTCGCGGCCTTCCGTGGGAGCCGCCTGGCAATCGGCCGCCTCCTGCAGCAGCAGGCTCTCCCGGCTCAGCTCCACGGCGTGCGGGTCCATCTTCAGGATCTCCGGGAACGAGACGAACTTGTACACGAACTTCTGGCCGATCACCTTCTTGATGATGTTCTGTGGGGACAAGAGGACAGGGCGGAGGCGTCAGTACGTCTGTACAGGAAGGGAGGCCCAGCCTGGGCCGCAGGATTGGGGGTGGGGGGTGCAGAGGGTCCCCCGAGGCCCAAGTCGGGCCTAGACCAGGGTCCCGGGAAGGGAGAAGAGGGGAGGGGAAGGGAAGGGGAGAGGAAGGGCAGGGAAGAGAAAAGGAAGAGAAGAGGAGGAAGGAGATGGGAAGGGAAGATAAAGGGAGGGGAGGAGAAGGGAAGAGGAAGGAAATGGGGAGGGGAAGGGAAGGGAAAGGAAGGGAAGAGAAGGGGAAAGAAGGGAAAAGGAAGGGAAGAGAAGGGGAAGGAAGGGAAAGGAAGAGAAGAGAAGGAAGGAGATGGGAAAGGAAGAGAAAAGGAGGAAAGGGAAGAAAGGGGAAGGGGAAGAGAAAGGGAAGGGAAGAAAAGGGGAGGAGAAAAGAAGGGGAGGGGAAGGGAAAATAGGGGGAAGGAAAGAGAGGGGAAAGGAAGGGAAAGGGAAGGGAGAATCAAATCAAATTCTATTCTCTGGAACTTTTAAAGCAAGTATGTAAATCTCCAAAATTAATATCTTTTTAAAAAGTTCCTGCTAATTCTTAGAGCTGGAATTCAGAAGTCTTAGGACAGACTCCCAGGTATCAGCTTCCTCTGGGGGGGGGGGGAGGGAATACTTCTATTCACTGCCAGTATCTTGGACTCTAACCCACATTTCACCAACTGAATTCTGTTGGCTCCACCTGATCTCATTTTCACACTCATAGCTAAATTGATGCCAAAAACAACTTGCAAAATTTCACAGCCAGCATATTAAAAGTGCCCCTTAGGCCAAACGTTTGTAGCATACCTCATGGGAATTTAGAGTTCACTACCTTAGGGGCAGGGGCAGCTAGGTGGTAAAGTGAAGAGACTGCCAGCCCTGGAGTCAGGGAGACCTGAGTTCAAATGTGGCCCCAGATACTTTCTAGCTGTGTGATCCTAGACAAGTCTCTTAGCCCTGTTTGCCTCAGTTTCCTCAACTGTAAAAGAACTGGAGAAGGAAATGACAAACCACTTCAGTATCTTTGCCAAGAAAATCCCAAAAGGGGTCACAAAGAGTTGTATGTGACTGAACAGCAACTAAAGAACCACCACCAACTTGGGAGTATCCTTGGGTCTTTATAGGATCATAGGTTTCAAGCTGAAAGCAGGTAGTTTAATACTGAGGATCTTAAATCCAAGTTGAAAAGGGCATTTACAGATGAGCAAACTGAAACCCATAGGTTCAGACAGTTGGTCAGCAAACATCTATTAAGCACCTACTATGTTCCAGGCACCATGCTAAGTGCTGGAGGAAGGGAGGAAGGAAGGAAAGAAGGAAGGAAGGAAGGAAGGAAGGAAGGAAGGAAGGAAGGAAGGAAGGAAGGAAGGAAGGAAGGAAGGAAGGAAGGAAGGAAGGAAGGAAGGAAAAGGAGGAGGAGGACAAGGAGGAGGTCATTCCTGCCCTCAAGGAGCTCATAGTCTAACAGAGGTGAAATGACCCATGGGGGGCACAGGGCAGTAAGTGGCAGTGCTGGGATTTGAACACTGTCAATGTTGTGTCTATGCTGATGTCTAGGTGCTGGGCAGACCGAGTTTCTCTTCTAGCTTCATTTACAGATGGAAGCAGTCTTGTGGTGGATAGAGTTCTGGACCCAAATCCTGCTTCAGGTACTTGCCAGCTGGGCCAGTCACTCAACCAACCTGAACCTCAGTTTCCTCAACTATAAAATGAACAGGTTAAACTAGAGGGTCTCTGAGGTCCCTTCAAGCACTAAACCTATGAAGCTGTGACTTAGTGTTTTTGTTGTTTGGTAGTTTCAACTGTGTTTGACTCTTCGTTACCCCATTTAGCATGTTCTTGGCAAAGATACTGAAGTGGTTTGTCATTTCCTTCTCCAGCTCATTTTTTTGGGGGGGAGCAGAGCAATGGGGGTTAAGTGACTTGTCCAAGGTCACACAGTTAGTGAGTTTATGTAAAATGTCTGAATCCGGATTTGAACTCAGGTCCTCCTGAATCCAGGGCTGGTGCTTTATCCACTGCGCCACCTAGCTGCTCCCCCACCGTTTTTTCCCCAGCTCATTTGACAGAGGAGAAAACTAAGGCAAACAAAGGTTAAATGATTTGCCCAGGGGAACACAACTAGTAAGTTGAGGCCAAATTTGAACTCAGATGAGTCCTCCCAATTCCAGGTCTGGTGCAACTTAGCTGTTCGAACCACAATATTAAAAGAGGCAAAAGCATATGAAAAGATCAGAAATCAAAATAATATCAAATCCTGAATAAAGAGTCAGGATAACAGCTCATAATAATCTACTGAGAGAAGAAGGGACTAAGTACATGAAGATAACAGAGAAAACAGGATTTCTGGGAGAAGAGCCCCGAAGGATTTTGACCAAACTCCCAAAGGAGGTGACTGCTCAGATACCAGTGATGACCAGAAGCCAATAGGATCTAAACAGGACAGGGCTCTACCTGTGTGACCTTAGGCAAGTCACTTAATCACTCTGCCTCATTTTCCTCAACTGTAAAATGGGAATAATAGCATTTAGGAATGTTGTAAAGATTGATGAGATAATATTTGTAAAGGGCTTAGCACAGGGCCTTGCACATTAGGAACTTTAAAAATGCTTGCTTGTTTCCTTCTTTCCTTCCTTCCTAGAAACAAAAAAATAAATAAATAAAAAAGAGGGGGGAGGAAAAAGAGGGTTTTAGAAATGAAAGATACAATGGACTACTGGAGGAGGTAAAGATTGATAGATATATCTTAGCTCAGGAGTTCTGAGTTTCAGTGGGACTAAAGCCAATCAGGCACCTGTGCTAGATTCAGCATCAATATAGTGTCCTAGGGAGGAGCGAGGTTTGCCTCAAGAGGAGCAAAATAGCCTAGATTATAAATGGAGGTCAAAGCTTCCATGCTGATTATTGGTGGGACGATTCCATGAGCGGCCAGTGCATTTCTACCCTGAGTAACATAGGGAAATCCAGTCAAAAAATGTTTTTTAAAAAAGTTGATAAGAAATATGAAGAATTCAAAGAAACTTGAGAAGACTTTTATGAACTGATACAGAGTAAATGGAATGGAATCAGGGGAACAATTTACACACTGACCACAATCATATGAAGGAAAAAAATTAAGATTATGATGAGCCCAATCATGACTTCAGAAGCCCCTAATGAAGCATGCCTCCCCACTCCTAGAAGAGATCAGGGAGGAGATGTTCCCATTTTCAGACGAAGCCAAGAAATATCAACTCCTAGCTTGACTTTGCTTATTTATTATAAGAAAAGGTTTCTGTTTTAGAAAAGGTAGGCAAGTAGTAGATAAAGATAGAGATACCAAAAAAGAACATCAATGAAATGCACAGAAAAAAAAAAAAGGAAAGAGAAGCTTAAGTGATAGAAACAGGGCAATTTTGTTACTACCTTAAATGTATTATGTACTTAAAAAATAAAGTATAACAGGATTCATGGTTTTATATACTATCCCCTTTCTTCTGTTTCTTTTTATATTGCAATGTTGGTTTGTTGATAATTAGATTCATTAACAACAACAAAAAGAAATCAAAAAAGAAAAGGCTTTTGAATGGGAAAGTGAGGTAGATGGTGGAAGCTTCCACCATAAATAACCACAAGGTCAGGGCCTATCAGACGTGAAGTGGAGTCAGGAGACAGAGAAGCCCTCCAGTCGCCTGGAATATTTCATAACAATGAATAATGGGATTCATGCTTTTTGTTGCCTGGCAACCTAGCAAGGGGTCACCTATGGCGGACTCCACTAAATAGCTTGCCATGGTTTCAGGACAATCAAACCTATCTACTCTACCTAGTAGGCATTGAATCAATCAGCTCATTTTTAATTCCCCATTAAATTTTGATTCACAAGAAATGGCTGGCCTGTCTATATGGGTATTTGGAGAGAGAATAATGGAATTGGAGATGGGGTACAATTATGGTGCCAGAGGAAATGAAAATTCAACCCAAAGGGAATCTATTCCACTCTAGGGTGGGAAAGCTAATGATTTCTTCAGAATATCACTTCAACTAAAGGTTTTAGATTGAAACTCCCTAGTGAAAAGGACTTATACTTTGCATGATTATGCATGCAGGAAGATGCCAATAGAATCTTTCACACCATTAATAACAAGATAATCCTTTCCCCCTCCCCCCATTAAAGCCCATGTGTATTTATTTCTGTTGCCTTATAAGTGTGTTCTAAGATTATTGCATAGAATCGAAGAATTTTAAGGTTGTAAAAGACTCTATGGGTTGCCTCATGCAACTCCTATTTGTTAGAAGGACTTTGTCACCTCCTTGAGGGGTGGTTGTTGTACAGTTGTGTCCAACTCTCCGTGACCTTATTTTGGGGTTTTCTTAGCAAAGATACTGGAGTGGTTTGCCATTTCCTTCTCCATTTTACAGATGATGAAACTGAGGCAAACAGGGTCAAACACAGCTAGAAAGTCAGCGAGGCCAGATTTAATCTCATGAACATGAGTCTTCCTGATTCCAAGCCCAGTGCTCTATTCACTGCCCCATCTTGCCTTTTGCCTTTCTTTGTATCCCTAGGGCCTGGCTCATAACAGACACTTAATAAATGCTTATTGACTACTGACTCTTTTCTTCAGTGAGGGAAGGTGAGAGGGAGGACATGGGAAGTGAAAATAAATGCTAGTTAGAGGTAGCTAGGTGGCGCAGTGGATAAAGCACCAGACCTGGATTCAGGAAGACCTGAGTTCAAATCCAGCCTCAGACACTTGGCACTTACTAGCTGTGTGACCCTGGGCAAGTCACTTAACCCCAATTGCCTCACACACACAAAAAAAATTTTTAAAGAAAGAAAATAAATGCTAGTTAACTGGAAAAAAATAAAAGTTTAAAAGAAAAAAATGTTCTTTATTGAAAGCTGTGAACCAGCTCCACCATTTCAGAAAGCAATTTGCAATTATGCTAAGAAAATGGCCAAAATGTCAATACCCTGTAACCTAAAGATCTCACTGCTCAAAAATGATTCACTTAACCAAAATTAGACCCACCATCTCCTGCACAAGGCTACTACAGAGAATTTTCCCAAAGCTACCAATCCCTTTGGAGAATGAAAAAGCCCCAGGCCCTCTTTTCCCAAGGTTTCTTTCCTCCCAGTGTAGATGCCCTCTGAATTCCCAACTTTCTTACCCCAAGGTCCATGGAAGAAACAGATTAGTGAGATAACTGTGACAGCAGGTAGTTCTGTCCCCAAGGATTGTCATGGTCCCTGGACTTGCCCTTTCCTCCAGGATTAGCACTGAGATGGAGGTCAGCAACCAGAACTAAAAGAGAGACTTGGAGGTTGGTATTTTTCCAGGTTGTACCCTGGAAAAGAGAGAGTGTGATGTGGGAGGGGCACTGGACCTTGAGGTGGTGAGTCTTGGCACTAACAATAGTAATGTCATCAGCCTCAGGACATAGGCAGTTGCCCCATCTACAAAATGAGCATGATGGCAATGCTTAGCTACCTTCCTCCTCGAGCTGTTGGAAGAAGCATACTTAAGTTACTTGCCCATGAAATGGAAAAGGGCTAAACAAAGTAATGGAATATTACTGTACCAGAAAAAATGATGAATTCAGAGAACCATGGTGCTCAGTGAAGTAAACACAACCAATAAATCAACATACACAATGACTACAATGTAACTGAAAAGAACAGCAACACAAACTGGGCACTAGGTAGTTCTGATGAGCAACATGTTCCTAAAAAAAGAGATGGAAACAATGTACTTCCCTCCCTTTATTGAAAAGGCAGGGCACTATAGGGAAGGAACACTGCATATACCATCATGTTCAGCTAATATATTAGTTAATTTTGCAGAGAAAACTGAACTTCTTAATCCTTTTCTTTTTTTCTTTTTTCTTTTCTTTTTGCTACAGGGAAAAGCTGTCTGGGAGGGAAGGAGAGATCTATTTAAAAACAAAGGGGATGAGGGGCAGCTTGTAAAGACAAAAGACTAAAGACACATGAGCTAATGCTGTTCTTCCTATGAAAGTTCCCTATACAAACGATACCACCAGTCCAGTCCCTGTTACTAATATCGTTATTATTCCGTATTGTTCATATAGAGCTTTTTAAAGAATGCTCATTTGTCCTTTTTGATCATTTCAACAAAGAATTCTCAGAAAATGTTCTCAGGCATTTAGCAGGCAGATTGACATCTGCTTTAGGCATCTTTCACGAGCTGGGGCAACATGATCGATGTTTTATTCAGATTGAACTCAACAAGAAATAGATGCAAAGTCCCAAGCATATCATACCTACCATGGCCAACATTTGACACTTACTATGGAGAAATCCCCAAACCATCAATGACATTCATTGGGAGGGAGGAGGGCTTGGATCAGGTGTGAGCAATACTGGAGCCCTAACCCTGTCCCTTGGTTAGATTGCCATTATGGCTTACAACACAGGAGCCTCATAGCAGACCCTACAAAGTGATGCAAACGCTAGCCAGACGTACCTCCTGATCGTGTGTGTGTGTGTGTGTGTGTGTATGTGTGTGTGTGTGTGTGTGTATGTGTGTGTGTGTGTGTGTGTGTGTGTATAAGGGGAGGGAATTAACATTTAAAGCTGGTGCTTCAATACTCATATCTCCTCTGGGGCTGGGGCTGGTACAACAGATGCAGGGAACTAACATAATGTCCCGTGACCAAGATGCCCAAGGGAACCCAAAGAACAGCAAAAGAGGCAACAAAGCAGCTCCTGGTTCCTGTATTAACAGGAATCCAGTTAGCCAGAGTTCACCTGGAATGCTGGAATGGTGACATCACTAGGACAACAAATCAAAAGCTGGCTGTAAGTCAGCGCCTGCGCAGACCCTGCACCTTCAAAAATCCAATTGTAGGGATGTGTGGCCCGACTCAAGAACACTTTTCTCATTTAAAGCATGATCATAGTTGATATTCAGAAAGCTCAGGGCCTCTAAACCTGGGGTCCACATGCTAGGGGATTGTGGAGAGACTTCAGGGGGTCTTGGAGAAAGAAATACCTCTTAATTTCAATTTAATTGGTTTCTGTTGTAATACTCTGTACTTCATTCTAAACATTTAAAAATATTATGAATCCAAAGGCTTCTCCAGACTGCCAAAAGGGTCAGTGGCATATTAAAAAAAAAAAAAAAGACCAAATGGGGGCAGCTAGGTGGTGCAGTGGATAAAGGACCGGCCCTGGATTTGGGAGAACCTGAGTTCAAATCTGACCTCAGAAACGTGACATTTACTAGCTGTGTGACCCTGGGCAAGCCACTTAACCTTCATTGCCCCACAAAAAAGAAAAAGAAAGAAAGAAAAAGAAAAGACCAAATAGCTCTTCAGCATTTGCGAAGTACTTTATAAATATGTCATTTAATCCTCACAATAACCCAGTTGTGCTATTATTATCCTCATTTTGTAGATGAAGAAACCAAGGCAAACAGAGGTTAAGAGACTTGCCCAGGGTCACACAGCTGATAAGAGTCTGAGGCAAGATCCACACTCAGATACTGCTGCCCTCAAATCCAGTAGGACTTTGTGGGATCATGGGGTCACTGCCTCAGAGGCCAACCAGTCCAACCTCCTCATTTTATACAAGAGGAAAGAACAGCCCAGAGAGATTGGATGACTTGTCCAAAGCCACACCAGGGAGTTAAGACGTGGGCTTCAAACTCAGGTCAGTTGACTCCAAACATGGTAATCCTTCTGCTGCCCTATGTATACCAAACTCAGAAAGATTCATGATCCAATAGAGCTGAGGGATCATTTTGGTAGTTACCACTATAGTACCTCAATACCCATCCTTTTAAAACTTCTATTAAATATGAATACATAAAAAATAACAAGAGATGAGGAGGGGAAAGGGAGGAAGAGGAGAATGATGATGCTGATGCTGATGCCGACCACCACCAGGATTGAGTCTGTGATTTCCTTAGGACAGAGAACTCTCAGGTTAGGAAGCTCCCTCTACCAAGGCAGGTCGGTACTTTCTCTATCATTTATAAGTGGACAAAGCACCATCCTTTCTGATTATATCAACAAAAAAGGCCAAACAGAATCCAAGGAGTCCTTTTTCCCATCAGCCATCACCTGGCCCTACCTTTTGCACCCAAGGCCATATGTGTACATGCGCACGCACCCCCTTGCAAACACCAACCCTATTTCCAGCATCTAAGAATAATAGGCTGGCAGATAAAAGCCTGTATGTACTCTTGTCTCCAACTCTCTGCTCTCAGACGGAATTGGCTGACTCCCTCAGCTCCAAGGGGGCCCTTTCTTGTGGTCTGCAGTGGGATTCTGTTATTCCCTGGCACTGGGAAACTGTCGTATGGGAGAAGCCAAACCAAAATCAGCCAGCCAAAACCGGCTAAGCTTTGGACCCTCCTGTTGCCCATGGAAATGGAGTTGGTTGTGAGCAGGTCCGTGAGGAGGTCCTTCCCAGCCTTCCCTGGCCTGGTGCCCCGGCTACATTTTAATAGACCATATGCTGGGCCTGTGTGCTCTCACCATAACCAATAGTCTGACTTTTGGCATTCCTACTGCTTCTCACTGGGCTAAGAGCTCGGCCTGCCTCTGGCTCTCCATAAACACTCATGGTTCCTTTTCATTTAAAGTCTTCTGAAGTGTTAATAAAAATAAAATAAAAAATGGCTCCCCAACTAAAAAAAAATACTCCCCATATTTCTTCCTACTGGATAGAGGTGCTGTTAGCTAGGAGCTGAGTTATTTTAAAATAACCCCTGTGGCTTCCCGGTTACAGGGATGAGGCCTGTTTGGAGGCTAGACAGACTCAAAAGTCTAGTCAAATCTCTACTATTAACTACCTGGGTGATGCTGGGCAAGTCACTTAACCCCTCGGGGGTCTTTGTGTCTATTAAAAAACAAAGAAGAGGGTAGAGAATGTGATACTAAGTCACTTTCATTGCTAATCAGAGATTAAGATACAGGTACAAGCCTGGGAAGGGAACAAGCATTTAAGTAGTATTTAAGTGACTCTGAGTCAGGCCCTGTGCTAAGCACTTCACAAATAGCCACCACCACAGGAAAAAAGCAGGCATTATTATCATCCTTATTTCACAGTTGGGGAAACTGAGGCCCAGGGAGGGAAAGCTGTTTGCCCAAAGTTACATAGACAGGATTAGAATGATATGATCTGGGGACAGCTAGTTGGTGTAGTGGATAAAGCACCAGCTCTGGATTCAGGAGGACCTGAGTTCAAATCCAGCCTCAGACACTTGGCACTTACTAGCTGTGTGACCTTGGATGAGTCACTTAACCCTCAATGCCCCGCCCCCCCCCCCCATGATATGATCCAAGATTTGGAGCTGGAAGGCACTTTGAAGGCCACTGAGACCAACCCCTTCATTTTACAGATGGGGAAATCAAGGAAGGTGACCCTCTGTGCCCTTCACTTTCTCCCCCCTCTTAAAAAAAGGGTGGCTGGAAGGGAGGTGGATGTTGTATTTGGGTCACATCCATTGAAGGATCATAGGATTCTAGATTTAGAATTGGAAGGAATCTGAGGTGCCATGGAATCCATCCCCACACTTGCGCCAAGGTCCTCCCCAATTCTGATATGCCTTGTTCTAAGATCCCTTTCAGCTCCAAAATCCTAGGTTCTACTGTGAATGACTTAACTATTCTCAGCAATACAATGATCCAAGACAATCCCAAAGAACTAATGATGACGCATACTATACACCTCTAGAGAAAGAACTGATGTCGGTTGAACACAGGCTGAAGCATGCTATTTTTTACTTACTTTCATTTTTTTCTTTTATTCGAGTTTTCTTGTACAAAATGATTAATATGGTAATGTTTTACATAACTGCACATGTATAACTTGTATCTGATTGTTTACTGTCTCAGGGAGGGGGAGGGGAGGGAAGGAAGGAGGGATAGAATTTGGAACTCGAAACTTTAAATTAAAATGTTTGTTATTTTTTTTTAAATCCTAAGTTCTAGATTCTGAAGTTCTAAGATCCTCCCAGGTCTTGACATTCTGTATTCCAAGTCCCCTTCTCCAGTCCTGACATTCAATATTCTAGGACTTCTTCCATTTCTAACTTCTATGTTCTAAGGGTCCTGCTAGCCCTAACACTGTGTTCTAAGATCTAGCCTTGACATTCCATGTTCCAAGGTCTTGCCTAGTTCTGACAACCTGTATTCTAGGATCCTTTTTAGCCCTGACATCCCAAAGTCCTTTTTAACTGTGACATGCCATATGACAAAGTCTCTCCCAACTCTTATCTTCTTTGTTCTAAGGGCCCTGCCATTCTATGTTCTACTGTTTCCTTCAACCTTAATATTCTTTAGTTTCCCTGGTAGTCCAGATCCCCCAAACTAGTGCCATTGCTTAGAAATCATGAAGCAGCTGTACTGTGCTAGGTGCTAGGGCTGCATGTAGACATATATGTAAGGAAGATTTGAGTTCAAATCCAGCTTCAAACACTCATTAACTGTGTGACCCTGGGACAATCACTTCACCTCTGTCTCAATCTACTGGAGACAGAAATGGCAAAACACTCTAATATCTTTGCCAGGAAAACTCCATACAGGGGGGCAGCTAGGTGGTGCAATAGATAAAGCACCAGTCCTGGATTCAGGAGGACCTGGGTTCAAATCCAGTCTCAGACACTTGACACTTACTAGCTGTGTGACCCTGGGCAAGTCACTTAACCCTCACTGCCCCACAAAAAACAAACAAAAACAAAACTCCATACAGGGTTCACAGAGTCAGATGTGACTGAAAAACAATTGAAACAAGAACAACATAAACGTATACAAAATAAATACCAAAAATATTGGAATAAGAGAGCCCTAGGAGTTGGGGAGGGTAGGGATCCATAAAGAGTCAAGATTAGGGGCAGTTAGGTGGCCCACTGAATAGGGCACTGGCCCTGGAGTCAGGAAAATGCAAGTTCAAATCTGGCCTCAGACACTTATTAGCTGTGTGACTCTGGGCAAGTCACTTAACCCCAACTGATTCCAAAAAAATGAAAGAGTCAAGATTAATCAGTAAAGAGGAGGAATCGGTAAAAGTTTCACATAGGAGATGCTTAAGTTGATGGTTAAGGCTGTCTATAAGGCATAAGTAAGGAGGGAGTGCAGTCCAGGCATTGGAAACAGCAAAAGCAGAGCTGAGAGATTGAGTGCCACATGTGAAAAATCCCAAGGAGGCCACTTTGGCTGGACCTTAGTGTGGAACAAGACTGGGAAGAGGGATGAGGGAGGATTGTGGATCAAAGCTCGGGAGCTGGCAGGGCCCCTAGGGGCCATCCATTCTAATTCCCCTTATTTTGCAGGGGTGGGGCAGTGTTTTCCCAGGGTCACCCAGCTGGTGAGTGATAGAAGCGGGATTCTAACCCACATCTTCTTGGTTCCAAGTCTAGCCAGGCTGCCCCCTTCATATCCCCTGGTTAGGTCTCAGAGCTAAGATACAGCACAGAACCAGGATTCCACGCCTAGTGCTCTTACCATCAACCCCAATTGAGAACAATAATTTTAAAAAAACATTATTATTGGATCAAAGGATTTGGAGGCAGAAAGGCCCATTCAGATCATCTCGGCCAAAATTTATTTTACAGGTGAGAAAATGAATTCTGACCTTCTGCAGGTTACAGAACACCTATCGTTGTCCTCTGTGACTTTTCATCTTGAATGTTCTTGTGGTTCCATTACATGTCCCATGGAACTCTCTGAGTTCTAAATATATCCCTCTCCTCCCCACCTCAGAATGAAAATGTTTCAACGAAAGAGAAATAGCAATTGAACAAAACCAACCCAACTAACCCAACAGAACTAAAAGTCCATGGATTCCTCTGGGCCCCAGCAGGGAGGAGTTGCTTCCTGCTCCAACCAGGGAGAGGCTCCCTCCTGGGAGGTAATGGTATCTGGAAGGAATCCTACTTTTTAATGGAAAATCCTGGTTTACGAGGTGGTTTCCATGCAGTAACCCTGAGAGGCAAGCAGTACAAATATTATCATTCCCACTGTACAGATGAGGAAACAAAAGGTCTGGGTGGGGGACTGACTGCCACATTACTAACAGGTATCGGACTCAGGGTTAGAACCTGGATCTTCTGATTTCAAATTCAGAATGTTCTACACAGCATAGCCTGGCTCAGAAGAGTCTGCTACCCAATGCAAAACAGAGAGAGAGAGAGAGAGAGAGAGAGAGAATAGATAGATGGATGAATAGACAGGTAGACAGATAGACAATAAAAATTACAAAGTGTATTACGTTATAGGCAACTTAGGGGAGTAGATCCAGTGACAAGCTGGGAGCCAGAAGACTTGAGTTCAAATCCTACTTCTTTTTTCTTTCTTTCTTTCTTTCTTTTTTTTTGCAGGGCAATGGGGGTTAAGTGACTTGCCCAGGGTCATGCAGCTAGTAAGTGTCAAGTGTCTGAAGCTGGATTTGAACTCAGGTCCTCCTCAATGCAGGGCCGGTGCTTTATCCACTGTGCCATCTAGCTGCCCCCAAATCCTGCTTCTGAGACATGCTGGCCATGTTACCCTGGGCAAGTCACTTAACTCGCCAGTACTCTGGGCAATTGTCTAAGATCAGAAGTTGCGATCAAAGTACCAAAATGCATTGCTAGGGAGTTTCCTTCCATGCTAGGCCTTGAGGATACAAAGCAGTTTTGCCATCAAGGAGCTCTGAATCCTCTACTGAACCAAAAGCTTGTGATGTAAAAGGTCTTGTCCATGGTTCTTTCAATGCATAAATGAGGCATTAGGACCTTTTGTCTCTGCTGGCCTCATCATTCCTTAGTTAACTTTAACACTACAAATAATACTTTACATAGGATGCACATTTTAGTCAGTGATATATGTTAACTATCTACCTAATCCCTGGGCAGGGCTCATACAAGTTTTAAATTCTGGATGGAAAATACATCTTGAGCATAAGGTGGGGGAAGGGTGAATATGACCAATTGGGATGTTGGGAGGAAGAAAGATGGGAGGGGCTGGAGTGGGATTGGAGGGAATGGGGTAATATTGGAGGGGATGGGGTGGGATTGGAGAGGAGGATATAGGAGATGAGGTGGGATTGGAGGAGACAAAGTGGGATTGGACGAGACAAAGTGGGATTGGAGGAGACAAAGTGGGATTGGAGGGGACGGGGTGGGAGGGGAGGGGATGGGGTGGGAGGGGACAGTAGGTGGCAAAATGAGACAGTTAAGAGATCTGTCAGTTTGCCTTCATGGCCAACAGCAAACTTCAACAAATGAACCTCTCCATTTTTCCTGCCAATAAAAGCCCAGAAGCAAGAAAAATCCATCTTGGCAAAACATGCATCTGCTGCACTGCAGGCAGTGGGATGATGTAAGCGTTCATTTGGCAAGCTGGTTCAGGCTTTGGCAGCTGAGTATATAATATGGAGCTATCCTCATAAACACAGGTTTTATGGTTGATGCTAAGTCTCCAGGCCCCATTTTGGTTTCTAAGCAACAAGCCTAGTTGGGGGGACGTGGGATGCCAGAAAATGAAAAATCACCAACTGTTAGGGGTAAAAGAGACCTTACAAAATAGGACTCTGGAGCTCAGAGAGACCTTAGAAAACAGAATATCAGGGCCAGCAACCATGGAACATGGAATAGCAAGGCTGGGAAGGACCTTGGAATTGTTGTTGTTCAGCTGTGTCGGACTCTCCATGACCCCATTTGGGGTTTTCTTGACAAAGATACTGAAGTGGTTTGCCATTTCCTTCTCCAGCTCATTTGACAGATGAGGGAACTGAGGCAGATAGGGTTAAGTGACTTGCCCAGGGTCACACAAATTTCTTTGAGATCAAATTTGAACTCAAGTCTGACGCCAGGCTGAACACTCTATCCACTGTGCCACCCTGCTGCCAGGGAACACTGGAATATAGATTGTTCTATCTGGGAGGAACCTTAGAACACAGAATCTTAGAACCTGAAAAAGACCTTGGAGAACACAATTTGTAAAGGGCCTATTAACATTGTTCCTGGTACATAGGAGGCATTTAATAAATACTTGTTCCCTCCCCACTCCCCCACAATGTAAAATGTCAGAGCTAGAAAGCTCTGGTGGCAGCTAGGTGGTACAGTGAATAAAGCACTGGCCTTAGATTCAGGAGGACCTGAGTTCAAATCCAGCCTCAGACACTTGACACTTAACTAGCTGTGTGACCCTGGGCAAGTCACTTAACCCTCATTGCCCTGCAAAAAAACAAACAAACAAAAACCAAACACTGAATGAATGAATGAATGAACGAACAAACAAACAAACAAACGAACAAACAATTCCTGTTCTCAAGGAACTCATTCTAACTGGGAGAGACAAGATACATTGGAGGGTTCAGTCGTGGCAATGTTCTGGAGGGTGTAGCAGCAGCAAGGCAAATGGCAAGGCCTCCATCTTCCTGGAAGCACTGTAGTAAGATGCTATAATCCATTTAATTTATTACATCAACTCATCACAGCAGTGTCACCCATCACATCCTCTCTGCAACTGGAGAGGCCCAGGCCCAGAGCTGTTGGGAAGAGCAACTTAGAGCCCAAAGATCATAGTGAAATAGGGGTTCCAGGCTCCCTTCTAGGAGGGTGGGAATGGGAAAGGGTTTCGACATCCAGCCAGGAGGGTGAAAGGAAATTGGCAGGAGTGTTGATGAGAAGAGGAAATCCCAGTGACATCTGCCCCCCTCACTTCTCTGGGCCTCAGTTTCCTTTCCTGTAAAATGATCATGTTGTGCTTGATGACATGTAAGAGATCTTTTAGCCTACAGCAATTCTGATGGGTCCTGAACCTTTTGGCATTTTGGTGAATTCTATGACCCCTTCTCAGAATAATGTTTTAAAATGCATACAACAAAACCCCCATGGGGTTGTAAAGGAAGCCAATTATATTGCAGGACAGTTATAATTTTTTCTCAAATCCAAGTTTATATACCCCAGGTCAGGAACAGACTTGAAGGTCTCTGAGGACTCCTGCTTCTCTTGATCAGCACTGGATGGCTTTCATAAAACTGATCAGGACAATCAACACGTCAGGCCCTTGGGCATTTTCTAGGGTCAGCTGAGACCAAGCTCTTTGCCTACCCTCCATTAATTAATACCAGCAAGAAGTTTGGGTCACTGGGCAACTTTCCAAACGCCCCTCCCTCCATTACTGTCCAAAACCCTGTAGCTGCTGCAATGGGAACAGAAATTCTTGAGTTTACTGGGTGTGGATCAGGCAGGCCTGGGGATGGCCAATGAGTAGTTAGTTACTTCAACCCCTTAGATGAGGCCCAGGCCAGTTCTCTGCCTTGGAATTTTATGGCGAATCGCACTATTCCCTGATCACGATGGTGCCTCTGTGTTCCTTCCTTCTCCGCTATCACAATAAATTATGTTGTTGGTTAAAAATTTATTTTTCAGAGTTAAATAATTACACCCAGGCCAGGCTTCATGACACAAGCACTCCATCAGACGTATGTATTATTAATACTAACGTTCTCCTGTCACAATTGCCCACTTAATTTTAAATGAATTATCCAATTAAGTTAGCAAGGGAAGCTTTCTCCTTTCCAGGAAAATGCTCAGTCAGTGACTTTACCTTGACCATTCTCCCCAGGCCTCACTAATTAACTTAAAAATTGTTTCATGAGGCCTTTGCTTGGTGGGAACGAGTGAGGTTTTTGTTCTGAACATAACGAGGGAGGGCTTTTGTCCCACCTTTAATTCTTGGTGGGGAAAGAAGCGGCAAAACCTCTCAGCAGGAGCTTGTACTTAACATGTCACTGCAGAAAAGGAAGGACAGTGGTCCCAGATGTGAGGAAATACATTCCCTGTCTTTCCTTAGAGAGGTGGAAGACCAGAGGCACAGAATGTTGCATACACTATTAGATAAGGTCACTATGGTTTTTCTTAACTACTTAATTGCTAGGGGTGATGGATCTATCTACAAATGATTTTGATGTGGAAAAAATGGGAGAGAGGGAAGAAAGAAAGAAAGAAGGAAAGGTAAAGGAAGGGGAAAAAGAAGAGAGGAAAGGAGGGAGAGGGAAAGGAAAAAGGAAGGAAGGAGGGAAAGAGAAGGGGAGGGAAAGAAGAAAGGAAGGAGGAGGGAAGGAGGAAGGAAGGAAAGAAGGAAGGAAGAAGGGAGGAAAGGGAGGAGGGAGAGAAAGAAGAAAGGAAGGGGGAGGAAAGGAAAAAAGGAGGGAGTGAAGAAAGGAGAAAGGAAAGGAGGGAAGAAGGGAGGGAAGGAAAGAGAAGACAGAAAGAGGGAAGGAAGTAGGAAGGGAGGGAAGGAAAAAATTTGGTATTCTCTCTGTTCCTCACACCTAAAGCACTCAATCTCCCATCTCTAAGCCTGTGCACTGCCTTTCCTGCATGCCTGGAACATATTGTCTCCTCATCTCTACCTCAAAAAATCCCTCTTTTCATTCAAGAGGCAATACAATTAGCACCTTTTATACTGAGCCTTTCTTGATTCCCCAACCACTAATGCCTTCCCTTATCGACCCCACCCCCAGTATATATTTGTATTTATTCTTTCCTTCTTTCTCTCCTCTTTCCTTCTCTCTCTCCATCTCTCCTTCTCTCTCCTTCCTTCCTTCCTTCCTTCCTTCTTTCTTTCTTGGTATGGCAATGAGGGCTAAGTACTTACCCAGGGTCACATAGCTAGTAAGCATCAAGTGTCTGAGGCCACATTTGAACTCGGGTCCTCCTGACTCCAGGGCCAGTGCTTTATCCACTGAGCAACCTAACTGCCCCGTATTTCTTCTTTCTATTCTTATATATGCACATATCATCTCCCCTGTCATAATATAAGCTTATTACTGGTAGAGACCATTTCACTATTGCCTTAGCATCCCCAGTGATGGCACATGGTAGACACTTTAAAAACACTTGCATATACACTGATTCCATTTGTGTCATTTCATAAAGGCCTTTCCAGATTCCTTTTGTATTTTTCATACTTGACAGCTAGATGCTCTAAGAGTCCCCTCCTCCACACCAATGAGGCATAACCAGAGAGAAGCACAAACTTCCGGAAAGTGCAGGAGGAACAGAGGTATGTTAGGAAAGCACCCATATGACCTCAACCCAAACAGAAACATCACTTGGTACCTCCACTGAAAACCAAGTTATTCTTTTCTGATCAGACAGTCACCATTTCATAGTGGAAGTTCCAATTACAGAATCATAGGATCTCAAAGTAGAAGACAGCTCAGGCCCCAGCTAGTGCAACCAAACCTTGAATGTGAAAGAGTTGAAGGCTTGGCTGAATTAATGAAATTTCAATTTGGGGCTAATACTTAAATCAATTTCTTTAATCTTCTTTCAAAATTCATCTTATGATTACTGATTTCAGTCTTTGAGCATGAGTCTTTAAAAATGCAATTGGGAGGGGAAGCTAGGTAGAGCAGTTGATAGAGGACCAGCCCTGCAGTCAGGAGGACCTGAGTTCAAATCCGGCCTCAGACACTTGACACTTACTAGCTGTGTGACCCTGGGCAAGTCACTTAACCCCAATTGCCTCACCAAAAAAAACAAAAACCAAAACAAAACCCAGATGGGGTCATGAAGAATCAGACACTACTGAACAACAAATAATTAACATTTATGTGTTGTTTTCAGGTTTGCAAAACTCTTTACATACAGTATCTCATCTAAGTTGTCAATCTCTCCCATCTCAAAACACACCCTCCCATTGCTGCCAAAATTGTTTTCATGTTATGAGGCTTCTAAGTGGCATTGTGGCTAGAGCACTGGGTGTGGAGTCTGGAAAACCTGAGTTTAAATTTCACCTTTAGACACTGACTAGCAATGTGATCCAGGGCAAGTCGCTTAACATCTGTCTGCCTCAGTTTACCCATATGTACAATGTAGATAATGACACTTGCCTCCTATTGTTGTAGGGAGGATAAAACGAGATCTTTCTAAAGAACTCTGCAAACCTTAAGTGCTATATAAATTCTTTTTCTAAAGGCTAACTCTATGTGAGCTCCCTGCTCAAAAGCTCCAGTGACTCCCTCTTAGCTCTAGGATCAAAGGCAAAGCCTTCTGCTTGGCACTTAAAGCCCTTGGTAATCTGGTTCCAGGCTTATTATACATGAATCCCCTTAACTCACTGGCCGACTCAGACACAACATTCTTTAGCCAGGTTGTGAAGAATGCCCTCCCTCGTTTTCACCTCTCAAAATCCATAATTCCTTTCAAAAATCACTTCAAATCTTACTTCCAAGAGGCCCTTACAGAAGTGCCCTGTCAATGTCTCCCCCTACCACAAGGTGACTTTGTGTTATTCTGTGTATTTCATCTATATTTCTCCAGTGCTTGGCATAGTGACTGGCACACAGTAGGCACTTAATGAATACTTTTTTATTTTGTAATAATTATATGTATACATGTCGTCTCCTCCTATCAAATATAGGCCCCTAGAAGAAAAGGGACTTTTTTATTTTTGTCTTCACAATAGAATGCCTGGCACATAGTAGGTGCTTGCTAAATGCCTAGGAATTGGTGAGTTGATTGGAAACTTCTCTCTATCAATACAGTCAAAGAAACCAGCAACTCCTTGGTAATTTATAGTATTAGAGAATTGCATGGAACTCTTAGAGGTTAAGTGGCTTGCCCAGAGACACACAACTAGTATGTGTCAGAGGCAGGACTAGAACCCTTAAAGATTCCCTTCAATTCTCTTCAACCAGGGCCATCTCCAGTCATCCTGACCTATGTCTTGCCGCTGCACTCAGATAGATGGCTCTGGAAGAGAGAGTGAGGCTGATAGCATTTCACAGCCTCACTCAAATCCAATTCACTTGCAGGTCAAGACACCACCCTCCTGATGTCATTGGTCCTCTTCTAGGAGGAAGGACCAACAGCAACAATCTTAAATAACAAGCTCAGTCCCAATAAAGTTCAGAGAATTTTGGCTGTGAGAAAATAGTCGTTTCTCCCCTCTGTCCCGGCCGGTCTCTGTCCAAGCCAAGGGTTTACCTTATCGTAGTAGTATCGCAGGGCTCGGCTCAGCTTGTCGTAGTTCATATTCGTCTTGTTCTTGCGCAATCCCCACAGCTTGGCCACCTCTTCCGCCTTAAGAAGCTTGAATTCACCATCGTTGGACGTCCAACAGATTAAATGCTCATGCTTCTGGTCCAGCAGCAACTGCAACAGGAACTGCCACAGTGTGATTGCACTCTCCATACCTGAAGGGACAGCAAAGAGGCAAAGGTCAAGGGTAGCCAGCCAGCACATGTATCCAGCTCCAATCAAGGGAACTTCAAAAGCAACTATTGCTAGCACTTCCCCTGGGAAGACCAATGGAGAATTGGGTGCTGGGTTATAGGATTTTTTGTTTTGTTTTGGTTTTTTGGTGAGGCAATTGGGGTTAAGTGACTTGCCCAAGGTCACACAGCTAGTAAGTGTCAAGTGTCTGAGGCCAGATTTGAACTCAGGTCCTCCTGATTCCAGGGCCGGTGCTCTATCCACTGCACCACCTAGCTGCTCCCAGGTGTTTTTGTTTTTGTTTGTTTGTTTTTTTTAATTGCAATCTTAAGCTAGGGAGAAACAGTAACTAGAGTGCTGGATCTGGAGTCAGAAAGACCCAAGTTCAAATCCAACCTCAGATGCTTATGAGCTATTCAAAACTGGGCAAGTCACTTTAACTGAGAAATCAGGATATTAAAAGTGCCTATGCCCAAGGTTGTTGAGAGGATCAAATGATATAACGTGCAAACCTCAAGGTGCTACATACATGTTACTTATTATTATTAGTTATTGTTGTTACATTTTATTGTATTTTTATTGTTACATAATAAATCCCCTAGCCTTCAGCTGCCAGTGTTTCCCTGATGGAATTAACTTGCATTACACACACATACATATGCATACATGTTTCTGTGAACGTTTCCCCTCCCCTCATCACATACACACGTCTACTCTGCCTACCCAGTCCTACCACATAGCTTTCTTGAGATTAAGTGTTCTTTCATTTGTTTTTTTGATACCCCTCTCTCCTCCATCCCAGAGCCTGACACATAGTGAGTGAGTGAGTGAGTGAGTGAGTGAGTGAGTGAGTGAGTGAGTGAGTGAGTGAGTGAGTGAGTGAGTGTGAGTGAGTGCTTAAAAAGTACTCACTGATTGTAGCCAGCTAATCCACAAATATTTATTAAGCACCCACGATGTGCCAGGCACTGTGCTAATAGCTGGTGATAAAAATAACAAGGAATGAATTGATTGGTGACTTGTGAAGAGGTAGCTGAGTGGTACCGTGGCTAGAGAGTTGGACCTGGACTTGGGAAGACCTGAGTTCAAATCACAACTTGGAGATTTACTAGCTATATGACCCCGGACAAATCATTTAACTTCTGCCTCAATTTCTTTCTCTACAAAATGGGGATAATAATAGCTCCTACAGGGGCAGCTAGGTGGCACAGTAGATAGAGCACCGGCCCTGGAGTCAGGAGTACCTGAGTTCAAATCCGGCCTCAGACACTTAACACTTACTAGCTGTGTGACCCTGGGCAAGTCACTTAACCCCAATTGCCTCACTAAAATAATAATAATAACAATAATAATAATAATAATAATAGCTCCTACCTCCCATGTTTGGGGCAAGGATTAAATATTAATTAATTAATGAGTCATTTAGAGGCTATTAATATTATAACCTACAGAAAATAAAGACATAACAGATTAAAGAATTTAGAGCTGGAAGAGACCTTAGACTGTCTATTTAATAGACCTTAGGCAAGTCATTTAACCCTCATAGCCCAGCAAAAAAAAAAATTTAAATTAAAAAAAAAGAGAGACTTTAGAGATGAGCTTCCAAGACTCCTCATTGCTTCTGCTATGTTCAGGAAGTCTTTCTTCCCTCATTAATTCTAGCACCTTCCCTCTGTTCATTATTTCAAAGTTATCCTATATATTTCTGATTTGTATGTAGTCTGTATATTGTTTCCCCCATTAGACTGGGAGCTCCTAGAGGGCAGAGACTGACTGACTGACTTATTTTATCTATCTATCTATCTATTTATTTATTTATTTTTGCGGGGCAATTGGGGTCAAGTGACTTGCCCAGGGTCACACAGCTAGTAAGTGTTAAGTGTCTGAGACTGGATTTGAACTCAAGTGCTTCTGAATCCAAGGCCAGTGCTCTATCCACTGCACCACCCAGCTGCCCCTGCAGGGACTGTCTTTTACCTTTCTTTGTATCCCAATGCTTAGCACAGTGCCTAGCACATAGTAGTCACTTAATAAATGTTAATTCACTGACCCTTATTTTTTAGATTGGGAAACTGAGGCCCAAGGAGGTAAAGTGGCTTATAAGGATTCTAGCTCTATAGCTGGAAGGGACATGGAGGTGGGCATCTATGGTCCAGCCCCGTCATTTTACAAATGAGGAAACCAAGGTCCAGAGAGGTTGAGTGACTTGTAAACTATTAAGTGACAAAGCTAGTGAATGGAAGAACTGACTCTGGAGCCCTCTCCACTACAAATGTCAGAGAGTAATTAACCATGTGGTCTTAGTTCTTTCTTTCTTTTTTTTTTTTTTTTTGCAGGGCAATGAGGGTTAAGTGACTTGCCCAGGGTCACACAGCTAGTAAGTGTCAAGTGTCTGAGGCCAGATTTGAACTCAGGTCCTCCTGAATCCAGGACCAGTGCCTTATCCAATGGTTTTAGTTCCAACCCAGTGCCACACCATTAGTGTGCCCAGCCTTGACAGAGAAGGATCAGAGGGGACAGAGCTGACAGCAGTGACATGCAGGCTTGGACTCAACATAGCCTCCCCTCCCCCCCACTAGCCAGCTTCCATCCACACCTAGATCTGAATATGATGACTAACATCCTCTCCACCTGTTATGACTCACCATCTCTGGCTTCCTTCTAAGGCAGATAGGTAAGGCCCACAAGTTGCTGGAGTCATTTTTTCCTTTCCTTGAGATTACACAACCTAATCCTTGACTCAGAATCCATTCGTGGGGGCCCATTGGGATCCTCCAACCACACACGTCTTCACTGCCTGAGATCCCTCTCACACATATGATACATGAGCCTGACCACATAATTACTGATTCATAGAGGTAGTGAGAAATCTGGCCAGGGAGACCTCAGATTCCCAAGTTCCCATGCTGTGTGACCCAAAGCAAATCAGTTAATTTCCCTGAATCTTTCTTCTCTCTCTCTCTCTCTCTCTCCCCCTTCTCT